>NC_079169.1:86465154-86630154 GCF_947568905.1 Ostrea edulis
TTCGGTATTATTCATCGCAAACCAGTTAATCGCGAAATAAAGTTTTCGCGAATAAAAATTTATTTACCGTTAATAAAGCATATTGTAGAGGCTTTATATTTGCAACTTTTGATTTAATATGAAATGTAATGGGGTCTGGAGGAATACTCGAATTTCCGCCTTAATTGGCTTTCCATAAACTTATTGGTTACATGAAATTCAGACAAAACAGTGGCGAAGGAAAGCTGGCAGTGAGAGAAAATCTACTTCAAGGTAAATGTCCCTCAGGAGGAAAAGCTGTTATACAGCAAGCTTACAAGAGGAAAAGCTGTTATACAGCAAGCTTACAAGAGGAAAAGCTGTTATACAGCAAGCTTACAAGAGGAAAAGCTGTTATACAGCAAGCTTACAAGAGGAAAAGCTAAAATGGAAAGGTGTACCTTTATATAAGACAAATTGACAGTATGCGATATTTATCATCAGGCTTTACTTCGTGTGATCCATTCACTGGAGGATAGATCTCCTGCATTGAAAGAAACAACTGTCAGTAGACGAGCAGATGATTAAATCAGGACTCAAATATGAAACTAAGTAGGGCATAAAATGATGGATATAATGCCGAGTCTGTGAAGTACGATGCATTTGTACAATGCTAATTGGTGATTAAACTTTTGTCATAAGTCAGATATGTGACCTATGTAATTTTCCTTGTCTTTCAATTTTTTAAGGTCTTTGGAAATTTGATACATTGATGTCAATTTATTGGATGTCTGTGGGATGTGTAGGTTTTCTTAATCTTCTTATCTATAGCTACAAACCATAAAATTCAAAGTTTAATTCATCGCAACCATGACTCCAGGTTTGCCTACAGTTGTATAACAAATTCCAATTGAGTTACAGCTGAATCTTAAAATGATTAAAAGAAATTGAGATTGTACGGTCCTCAACACAATGTCGATAAAGTAAAATAGAATAAAAATATATTTCATTACCTATGAATTATCATTTATGTACTACCCGTTTAATGTTGATATAAAACAAAGTAATGTAAAAATAAAAATGACACTGTAAAAAGGGGAGATCACCCAGAAATATATCATACATTGTTACTAATTTATGTTGCCCAATGATCTCCCCTGATATAAAACGAAATACTGCAAAATTTGAGAGAAAAAGGAGAAATAAAGTGTAAAAACATATATACTTACTTCCTTGACGTAATCCTCTGGATACCCTGGGGAACATAGTGCCGCAACCACACTCTTCCTACCTACACGGTTCTGGGCGATCCTCTTTAGCTAAGCCCATGTCATTCCAGCAGCCTTCACTTTTTCGTTTACAATTCTGAGCCAGGTCTGTCTGGGTCTTCCTACTTTTCTTTTGCCCTGCGGGTTCCATTCAAGGGCTTGTCTGGTGACGTTTGACGAGGACGTTCGAAAACTGTGGCCAATCCAGCTCCACTTCCGTTTTCTGATTTCCAGGTCTATTGGAACTTGCTTTGTTTTATTCCAGAGTTCTGACTTTGGAATGACATCTGACCATCTGATGTTAATGAGGCGTCGGAGGCATCTGTTGATGAATGTCTGGAGCTTGTGGGTGTTTGTTGTCGTTGTTCGCCAAGTTTCAGAGCCATAAAGAAGGAGAGATTTTACACTGGTGTTAAAAATTCTGACAACAATAAAGGCATGTCGAGCTTCGTTGATGCAACTCTTTATGTCCTCGTCTGTCCCGCCATCTTTGCTAACCACACTACCGAGATAGACAAACTTATCTGTTTCCTTGATGTCTTCCTGTCCAAGTCGTAGTGGGTTCTGTTGCCGGTTGTTTACTCTCATCACCTCTGTCTTTTTTGTGTTGATCTGGAGGCCTGTCTTTCCTGCTTCTTTTACAGCACGGCACAACTTTTCTTGGGCATCTTGCTGCTTGTGGGAGAGAAGACTGATGTCATCAGCAAAGTCCAGGTCCTCTAACTGTTTAGTGAAGGTCCACTGGATTCCTGTCTTCTGGCCTGATGTGGACAACCTCATTTCTCAGTCGATCACTATCAGGAAAATTGTCGGCGAGAGGAAGCAGCCTTGACGAACACCGGTTCCTACAGAGAAAAGTTCCGTCAGCTTCCCATCATGTACGACCTAGCATGTGGCATCTTCGTAAAGTTGTTGGGTGATGGAGACTTTGCATGGGAAGCTGTAGTGATGCAAGAGTTTCTAGATGGTATCCCTGTCAACACTGCCAAATGCTTTCTGGAAATCAAAAAACATATATACTATACAACCATAAAGTTGGCGTTCAAAAACAAAATGAATTAACATTAACAATCTGTAGACAAATAAGCTTAGCTGAAAGAAGAATTGTATTTTGTTTAATTTTCCGGAACTAAAATGTAAAACAAACATCATCGAATTTTTGTATAAATGTTTATCTTAAATATATCTTATTATGTACTTTTTATTCATAATAGGATAATTAAGGTATTAATGCCTGCATGTATATGTAAGACTTCTCCTTAGTATAAATATGAAGAATACATACATGTACATGTATGCCATCAATCCTTGATGAGCAAAAATTTTAAGTCATGCATCAGCGGTAATACACTGTATGATACTTTAAATGTATAAGGGTAGAATTCGGTCTTAGAAAGGTAAAGGACCACTCACTTGATGAAAAATAAAAAGCTGTACGTTAAATAAGAATAGGAAGGAAAATTACATGTAACTAAATACAGGTGCCTGTTTCGGGAGACGCATTGTAGACACGTGAGACGTATACCACATCGGGGGGGGGGGGGGGGGGTATAGAATATTTGTAACAGTGTTGTAGCGTTTAGAATTCAGAACTTTGCTTGTTTTAGCAAATAGTAATTTTGAAGTAAAATAATCTTATGGTAACGCCATACTCGTATTATTAGCTGATAAAAGTGTAGAGAGTATATCTATTTCCATTTATCAGAGTTAAATCTATTATTGAAATAAAATACATTGTATATAGGTCATGAACATTTTTGAGATGCAAGACATACATGAACAGAATCATATATTAACTTACGAAAATTGCAATTTTCCTTAAACAGCATTATCAACATTTCACAAAAACTTATGATAATGATAAAATAGTATTCATAAAAATTTCCTGAAACTGTTTCTTTATAAAAATATGCAAAGTTTCTGTGAAATATAAAAGAAATCTATCACATAATGGACTTGATAAGCAGCTCAATGCCTGTTAATCAGTCACATTCGTCGTGTCAAACAACCAAAGCCCGCATTGCGTTAAGTCTAAATTTATATTCAAGTCTTTCTTCTCCTACACAGTGCCTTCTCCACTGGTCTGGTTTTCACAAGAAAGAAATTGTTCATGTTTCTAATTTGGAATATATCTTTCTTTGACAGGGGATCAGTTCTAAATTATATCATTACAGATATTGCATGATAGCATGATTCTTTATTAATCACTTAATAAGGCTATCATTCAAATGGTTTATATCTTTATTTTGAAATGGATCTTTCAATGTTAAGGTAATTACGTAAAATATGTTCTTCCTGTTTTACCATGCACGACAATCAGCTAGGCCATATCTTCCCTTTTAAAGACTGTTGACCGGTCAACACGAATTATGAGATTGATCACTGCTCGTTAGCTTCGCGTTTTGATTAAGAAATAATTTATCTTTCATTTTGGTACAAAAGGGAGGGTCTGCAATTGCATTATGCTCACCGACACATTCTACAAAAAATATTCAGATTAGGATAATTTTCCCCTTATGCTGCATCTGCATGTAGTGATATTGTAATATTTTTTGAAATTTCTTTCGTTATAAACTGTTTTTGCTGTTATGCCCCATGAGCCCAAAATTGGGATAAACGTGTCTATGTTATTCAGGAACCAAGGGAACCTGCATCTGCACGTGTGTTTCCTGATAATGAAATGGTTATTCAACAATGAATAAGATCTGTAAACTCATTTTTCCCCATGGCAACGTGAGCGGTTCTGATTATTGCCATTTGCTATTTTTTTTTCTACATAGCACATACTAGGTCGAGATATGAGCTTATGGTAGAAAAAAGAAGACACACCAATTAATCAATACCTGTAAATGTAATAGACCTCTTCTGGGGTAAATGATTTCATCTTTCCGTGAATTCTTGGGAAGCTATAGTTCCTGAAAGAATAGCAGTCTAGAAGAGGGTTATACCACAGCCACTGACGTGAGATTGTTATCATCTCAACGTCTCGCTAGTTATACCACAACCACTGACGTGAGATTGTTATCATCTCAACGTCTATCTAGTTATACCACAACCACTGACGTGAGATTGTTATCATCTCAACGTCTCTCTAGTTATACCACAACCACTGACGTGAGATTGTTATCATCTCAACGTCTCTCTAGTTATACCACAACCACTGACGTGAGATTGTTATCATCTCAACGTCTCTCTAGTTATATACCACAACCACTGACGTGAGATTGTTATCATCTCAACGTCTTTCTAGATATACCACAAGCACTGACGTGAGATTGTTATCATCTCAACGTCTCTCTAGTCATACCACAACCACTGACGTGAGATTGTTATCATCTCAACGTCTCTCTAGTTATACCACAACCACTGACGTGAGATTGTTATCATCTCAACGTCTCTCTAGTTATACCACAACCACTGACATGAGATTGTTATCATCTCAACGTCTCTCTAGTTATACCACAACCACTGACGTGAGATTGTTATCTCAACGTCTCTCTAGAAATAATCTAAGCCATGCATACATTTCATGGGAATTCCTTTTTAGCTTTTAATTAGGGTTAGACTCCACACCTAAAGTAAATGCATGTACATGCATATATATAGAATGACAGTGTTACAAAAATGGTACTCTGTATTCCTGTGTTCCTTTGCTATGCTATCTTAATTAAAAAAAATTAATGAATCATACCTCACCTCACCATTTATTATTCAATTTTCTTCTTTTTCAATTACAGCAAATGGACGAGTTCCATAAACTATTAGGCGATAATAACGTGACTTTAGTGACGTCAGGTCTCATAACGGATGTGGAAGATGGATTAGATTTAGTCATAAGGAGACTAAAAGTGAGTGTTCGACTTAAAATCTCGATTTACTAACATGTTGTGCAATATTATCTTTACTCAATACCCTAAGTTAGTAGTGTAAATACATTTTTTTTTTCAAAGAAAATTGTTTGAATGGAAACTCTTTAAAAACATACAACTTCGATTTCAATCAAGTATAATCAAGGTATTATCATGTTTTACAAAAATTGTTATGTTTTAGAAAACGTAACTGAAAAATCGTGTTAGATATTTGAATATCTGTTTGTTTATTGGTAGCCATTGTTTGCTCAAAGCTTTCCTTTAACTTTACGCAGTCATTGTAAAATATTGAATTCTGAAATATTAGCTTCCCAAATATTCAGAAGTCGAGAACTTTACAAAAGGCTTCACTGGATTGAATAAATGCAGTATGTTCAAAATGTAAACCAGTTTCAGCTTTACATGTTTATAGTATGTTATGCCTTATGGTTAGAAATGTTAAAAACGCATATATAAAACGCAATTTGATTGGTCCATTTGACGTAATCAACATTTTTGATATCGTATAAAGTAGGATGTTGCAAGTAAGAGATTTTAGAATCCAAAGTTTGCTGTGGTTGATGCATGATATGAATACCTTATCTATCATTCCGGAAAAAACCCATATAAAATGTTTGAGAACCAATGTCATTCTTTCGATGATGAAATCATACTTCATATGAGATGCTTTTACGAGCTATTAGATAAAATGTTTGGGTAACGATTCACTTTAATTAAGCCGCGTCGTATGACGTCCTAGTAATTACGTCACAATATGTTTGACTCCTTTGTTTCCGTTTTCTAGCTGTGGTGATATTGCTCCGCATTATATCAAATCCATATTTTCTTTAGAATTATTCATTTATTTACATCAAATGCGTTTTACTGAATTAAATCATCAGGATTGAACGTAATTTCTGCTCCTTTTATACGGGTGGCAGTGTACGTTATATTATTTACGGTTTACATAATACATGTACGTAAATTGTCACAACTTATCGTACGAAAGAGGTATAGATTATGTTTATTGCTTTAATGTACCTAATTCAGTTACCTTCTTATGACAGCATTTTGAAGCTAGAATTATAATCGGAGCCTTCAGATCCACAAAAGCACCACATATTTTCTGTGAGGTAAGTCTTTTAAAGACGTGAACAAGTAAGGAACACCACATACACACAAATAACCACATTCAGATTATTTTAATGTACAGTTCTATGCCCCCGCCACAAAGCAGTCGAGGCATATAGTTTTACCCTTTACCGTCCTTCTGTCCTTCCGCAACACCCAGTTTTCCGGACTTTTTTTCTAAACGCCTCGAGATATTAAACTGATTTTTTGTTGATCAAGATATAAAGCTCACGGCGGGTGTGACCGGTCGACAGGAGATGCTTACTCCTCCTAGACACCTGATACCACCTCTGGTGTGTCCAGGGGTCCGTGTTTGCCCAACTATCTATTTTGTATTGCTTGTAGGAGTTATGAGATTGATCACTGTTCGTTATCTTCACCTTGCATGTAAATGTGTGTAACAAATAATCTGAATACCACATTCAATGCTACCGTATCTTTCAATGGATTTCCTACATTTGACTTTACTGCAGGCGGGGGGATTCGTGTCGTGCCGACACATCTAGTTTTTCAATTTTCTTTATATGTAATTGTAGGTTTTCCTTACCGAATATTTCTACTGTCATCGACTTTTCCAAATTCATTATTTTGTATGAAAGTAGGCGTACATATATGTGTGAATGAACAAAGTGAAAGGAGAAATAATTACATGTACTCTACAATGATCAATCTCATAACTCCTATAAGGAATATAAAATTAAGAATTAAACAAGCACGGATCCCTGGACACACTAGTGGCGGGTCAGGTGTCTAAGAGGAGTAAACATCCCCTGTCGACCGGTCACACCAGCCGTAAGCCTTATATCTCGATCAGTATCAAGATATAGGGCTCACAGTGGATGTGAGCGTTTAACAGAGGATGCTTACTCCTCCTAGACACCTGATTCCACCTCTGGTGTGTCCATGGGTCCGTGTTCGCCCTAGTTTTAATTTCGTAATCTTTATAGGAATTCTTATAGTGATCACAGCTCGTTATTCAACATTTTCATTAGTCCCCAATTCTAAATGCATCACAAGCATTACCTACATGTATCTGTACGAAGTAAGTGCATCAACTATCTAAACGGATTGTGTGCATTGATTCTTTTCGATTACTAGTATAATGTAGTCACTTTAAACATTTGTATTCACAAGAAATTTTCCGTATTGATGACAACAGATGAATACGTGTATATATAGGACAATACTCACACTAGTCTACACTCTAAGCTTACATACATTTATTGTATGATTGATTTACACTTGTGAAAATGAACGCATGTTTTAAGGTCTACAAACAGAAGCTGTTTGGTAAGAAGTATGTCTGGATACTGACTGACTCACTCTATGCTTCCTGGATAAGCAAACTCAAAGAGGGAGAAACGAGCTGCTCTGTGGAGAACATTAAAACGGCTGCACATGGTCATTTTACTTTGGGACAAAAACAACTGAGGACCGACCAAGTCGTCACCATATCTGGTCGAGTACGAGTCGCAGTAGTTATTTCTTACTTCTTCAATAATCGGGTCAACCTTACTGTTGTTTGAAATACTGAATGCAAAGACGAAAAAGCTTTACATTACAATCATCATCGAGTTTAACTGTAAACTCTTTTATAACTATGTTTGTCGAACGACTTCATATTTGTAGTTTCGCTGATTTCTTGCTATATTTCTATGTTCAGACAGCAAAGGAGTACAATACGTGGATAAAGAATATCTCCACCCAGTACGACTCCAACACAATGCGACTGTCTATGTACAGTCCGTGGGCGTATGATGCTGCCTGGGCTTTGGCTATTGGATTGAACAACAGCATGAAGTACATGGGAAGTAACTCCTTGGAAGACTTTTCTTACAACCGCTCAGATATTTACGATTCCATTCAGCGGGGGATGAACGAAGTACTTTTCCAAGGCGTATCGGTACTGTATAAAAGATACTACAATTTTGATGTTATTTTCTATAGGATATACCATTTCTAAGAAAAGTATGAAATACAAAATATACCCAATGCCCCAAAACATTTTATGAGTAACAGATATATTAAATGTCATCAGATACTTTCACATACCTTTGACAATGTTGACATTTTTCACTAATGAACTCTTCTTAATACACTTATGTACTCATTAAATATTAAAATACAATCAGTGTAATGCGCTTTCTTGTTGCAAATCGTCATGGGGTAAATTGTTTTCAAGTGTCAATGTGGGAAGCGTTTGTTTATTAGATGCTATCACGGGTAGTGCACTATTTTGTCTATCACAACATTGTAGGCTACACACATATATATATATATATATACACACACACACACACACATATATATATATATATATATATATATATATATATATATATATATACACACACACATACATGTACTGTAGACTACAATATATTCACCAGAGTCAATATTTCTATCACATACCGATAATCAAAAGATTCGATATGCGATCTGATGCATGTACTCGTTATAAGTTACACAATGGGGGACAGTCACCAAATGTCCTCAATCTGGGACGACATCTGAGGCAGATAAAGTCATTATTACATGTAGTATGCTAAAACACCACTCGGTGTTACGTGTATTAGCAGATAAGTAAGTGCCATGTTTGACGGCTGTATGTTTGACGTTTTTCTGTGACGTTTTTGGAGGCACTCGGTGGGATATCAAATACATATAATCAGTTTCTATCTTTTTCTGCATCAAACTCAATACGCAAGTTCCGAGTTACCCAAAAGTTATTTCCCTTTGTCGAACTCTTTCACATTTTATGACGTATGGTGGGTACACCATGTATACATTATATCGTAGACTGGCATTGTACAAACAATTACGTACGATTAATGTAATAAAAGCGCAACTTTTGTTTATATCAATCACTGGTATGCATATTCTGGTCATATCAAGCATAATTTGTTTGAATAAGATCATCAAATTGGCTATTGAATCATTATTCGTTTCCTCTTCTACATGAGTGACGATTTTATCAAAGAAAGATGGCAATTAACAATATTTGTTTGATCTATTTTGTTATCCAATACTCATAAACTCACTAAAGCTGTCTTTCCCCTGAGATACATGTAGGTGGGCTCAGAAACTCTGGATATCATCTTTTAAGAAATAATACAACGATAGTAATTAGCAAATGTACCCACTGTCATCATATTTTACGTCATAATTTACGGAAGAGTTCGACAAAGGGAAATAACTCTTGGGGAACTTGGAACTTCCGTATTCCATCCTTTCACGCCAATATCCGAGCAAACGAGATGCATTAATGAAAGGCGAAGATAACGAACGGTGAACAAAGTCATAATGATTAATAGAAGTAGTAGACATTGTTTTTATTTTATTTTATTTTTTTTATTGGCTCTTTTTGGACATATATTATCATATAAACAGGATGTTACATGCAACTTCAATATTTCAACAAACATGTTAAACACTGTGTGAAAATTAATAGCAATATTGTACAATTACTTTGAAGATAAAGAGAGACTAGTATATGAAATATGCATAACTAATTCATTTAAGGAAGATACATCTTACATTGAAATTATTTTGTCTTCTATCTTTTTCCATACTTTGTTATAATAATCAAGATTTCTTCTGCCACAATAAATTGATTTTTTAACAAACAGTTTTCTTCTCAAAAATTGCAAAAAAAATATATAAAAAAGGACCACTGTACCCTGTATCTGAATTAAACACAAACTGTATATAATATTTAGAAAGCAGTATACAATAATTCAGACTTTCACACTTTTCTTCATAAAATCCAAATATTATGTCTTGATAAGAGATATCATTTATATAAATAATGTTTAATCTATTCCACCAAGTTTGGAAATGCTTCCAATAAGTACCAACATATTCACAAAAGTAAAACCTGTGCTCTATTGTATCTAAATTTCCACATAATATACAAGAAGGTGATGTTTTAATTTTCATTGCATACAGCAATTTGTTGTGTGCTAAAAATCTGTGAATTAATTTATATTGAAAAGATTGTAATGATGTTTCCATTGATATTGTGAAAGGTAACTTGTAAATACTCTCTAACTCTTGCTGTGTTAATTTTGAATCAAAAATATTTTCCCATTTTGGTATACATGTTGGTAATTCTGCTATACTTTCCATCAAAATCCAGTAAAAATCTTTACAAGTCATGTTTGATATGGGACTCCTATTACCATTGAAACTCAGTATAAGCGTATTTCTATTTATAAAAGAATTATCATTTTGTCGAATATGCTTTCTCCAACTGTAGGGTATTGCATTTCTTAAACAATAGTATTCAAAAAAAGATATGTTTAAATTGTGTGTTTCACGTAATTTTTCATGGCTAAGGAAGTCTTTATCTCTATCTACAATATCTCCAATATATAAAATACCCCTTTCATACCACTTCTTCCAAAAAACCTCTTTATTGTCAATTTTAATATTGTCATTAAACCATAAACTTTCTTTAAAAACGACTGGTTCAACATTTACAATATGTCTGAATTCTCTCCATGTACTAAAAATATCACTGTAAAACTTTGGCAAAAAAGTATCAATGTCTAAATGATTCATGCATCCTCTAGAGATAATAAAGTCATTTAATTCAATATCTTGCAAGTAAAATTGAATTATGCTTCTTAATTTTGATTTTATATTAGTGAAAATTCTTTTTACCCAGCCTAATCTTAATGATTTGACCTGTATATCAAATTTAGGTACTTTCAAACCCCCTTTACTAATTTTTTGACTGCTTACTGTACTTTTTACTTTTGGCTTTTCATTATTCCAAATAAAGGCATTTATTTCTTTTTCTACTTCTTTAATTACTTCTGACGAGAAAGGGAGAACTTGCGCTTGATAAATGAGTTTAGGGATTGTCAGTGTTTTTGTTATTAGGATTTTACCAATAAGAGTTAGATTCCTCATTTTCCATAAATTTAATGTTAATTTCAATGCTTCTAGTTTTGTATTAAAATTCTTTCTTAACATTTCTTCTTCACCTTTTGAACTAAACCATATTCCTAATGTAAAAAATTGACCTTTTGACAAAGTTAAGAAGTGATATTGGTCTCCAGTTTTTAAGTACAGTCCTATCTTTATCTGTTTTAGGTACAAGAGTTATGATGCTTTTTCTTTGATCTATGGAAAGTTTGTGTTTTTGGATACTTTCATTCAGGCTGTCAATTATTAATTCTGAAATTTCTTTCCAAAAATACTTATAAAATTCCATTTGGAAACCATCAGTGCCAGGCGATTTATTGCATTTAAAAGTGTTTAGTATAGCTTCACATTCATGAACTGTAATAGGTCCTTCACAAGACAAGGAATCCTCTTTTTCAAGTTTTTGAATATTCATATTGTAAGTAAATTGATCAATATAATTCTTATAGTCACAATAATCTAAATCTGATGTGTATAACTTTTCAAAAAATGATTGTTCTTCTTTTAATATTTTCTCTCTTCCTTCCAAAACCCCTTTATTTGACGTTATTGTAGATATGTATTTATTTTTATAGCTTCTTTTTTCTAAGGAGAGAAAATATTTAGTACACTTTTCTCCTTCTTCACACCACTTTGCTTTTGATCGAAGAATAATACCTCTTGTTTTATTTTCATTTATCAATTCCAACTTTTCTTTAATTTCATTATATTTATTTACATTTTCTTCCGTAGGATCTTCCGACATTTTTCGTTTTTGATCATCAAGTTCCTTAGCTATGTTTTCTTCATCTTTTCTTAGTTTGCGAGCTTTAAGTTTTGAAAATTTTACTATAAACCCTCTGAGTTCACATTTTATGGTGTCCCATTTTAGTTGTTTATCATTCATAAAAAAATATTTCTCTTTTAGCTGTAAAATGTTTTGTTTTGTTTTCAACACAAACTCTTCATCTTCTAATAGGGATGAATTAATTTTTCAAAAACCGGGGCCTCTATCTTCGAAACTTTTACCCTTTATATTCAAAGTAATTATACTATGATCAGTTTTTATGGATGGTTTAATACTTGTTTTGCAAAGTGGTGCAAGAAAAGCAGGAATTAAGAAAAAATCTAATCTTGATAATATTATAGGATTTTTCCGGCTAAACGTAAATAGCATACCATTTGGATTTTGTTCTCGCCATATATCTACAAGGTTTAAATCTTTTATTGAAGATATAAGATTGTCTCTATATTTAGATTTTCCTTCAATACACCCCCCTTTCTTATCCAAATTTGGGTTCAATGTAATATTGAAGTCGCCACCTAGAATCAGATTCTGAGAACTCTCTTCTTTTAAGTGCTTTAAGATGTTGTTTAAAAATTCATTCTGTTCTGATGGGTTATCCTTAGTTGGTGCGTACACATTTGATAAAATAAATTCTGTTTTATCTAATTGTACAAAAACTTGTAGAAATCTACCAGCATTGACACATGTATGTTTTAATATCTTATACTCAACATTATGTGGAAATAAAATTGCTACACCTTTACTATTTGATTCTCCATGATTAAATATGATATCCGAGTTCCATTAGTTTATCCATTTTGATTCATCTTGTGCAGTTGAGTGTGTTTCTTGTAAATAAACAAAGTGGCCTTGAAAATTCTCTTTAAAAAATGTAAACAATGTTTTTCTTTTACTTGGTGAGTTTAAGAGGCTCGATATGCAGGATAAGTTAAAAGACATTACGATTTGCGTTGAAATGTTTAAAGCACACACAGTAATTCAGAGTAAATTCGTGATAAAATGGGTTGCATGCACATGTATTCGATAGATTGAACTTGCTTGGAGCCAAGTAAATAACAGTGGGGGGACCCCGAACAAAAGAAATCAAAAAGAAAAAACACATATGTACAGATGAATATACTGTACGTAATCAAATGTATAACTGACTAAACTGAACATACTTGACCAACATTATTTGGTCAAAATGTTGGAGCTCAGAAAAACATGACTACCTGGCTCTGATCACGTGATTGCTTATGGAATTGTTTTTAACTGTCGTAGAATTGATAAAGTAAAAAAAAACATGACTGTGCATATGAGCATTAATTGTGTGCCTGATAATTGTACCAACATTTGCGAACCATCGATGAACGTTAACCCTTGAAGTTTTGTATCAATGGAGAATAACATATTTAGGGCAATTAATCCCACGTGACATGTACCAGCAGTGAGCTATAAGGTGCATAACCTGAGACTGCTACGTACATGTAATAGGGATAGTTTACTATACAACTGGATTCTTTAAATTGAAAATCATGTATATGCAAGGTGAAGATAACGAACAGTGATCAATCTCATAACTCCTATAAGCAATACAAATAGATAGTTGGGAAAACATGGACCCCTGGATATATCAGAGGTGGGGTCGGGTGCCTAGGAGGAGTAATAGGGATAGTTTGCTATACAATTGGATTCTTTAAATTGAAAATCATGTACTAGAGCAAGACAATTTTATTTGAGTGACCTCTCAAACCACTGAGGTTAAAGGCTAAATGTGTTGATATTTTGTTTAATGTAATAAGGACACTTAATACCAAAAATATATGTTCACTTTGGCATAATCATATTCTGGTTAAGGTTGGTTGAAATAAGTTCAAATATAACATTTCTTTAAAAAAAAAAACTCCAAAGGATTTGTAAATTCTTTATCGTGTTCAAAAGTGAAATACATCATCCCTCCCTTTAGAACTCTATGTAAAATCTCCTTCCTATTTTGTTTTGGACTTAGTTGAGAAATCATTAGAATAAATTACTTTCAATATAGTAAAATGTATTCACTTTATATCTAAGAACATAAATTCAGTTTTCATTTTCATATTTTTCTGAAAGAAAGGTTTGTAGCAGGTACATGTACCTTTAATACAGTGTACTTATATACGAGTTTTCTTTATTTAGGGTGCAGTTTCGTTCAACAATGGTAGACGAGTTGGCCCAGCATTCATACAAATAAATTACGGTGTGAAAAATAGTAACAATTAGTTAGATAACATATAAAGTGCATGCTTGTCTGATTTCGTATATACAACTATGTATTTGTTTTGACAATATAAGATGTTGTAAATGTTGCAGGAAATGACAGACGCGATGTTGCTATGTATGAGCCTTTAAATGACTCAATCGACTGGTGGGAAAGTCCAAACTCTCTTTTTCATGGTATGAACACTTTTTTATTTCATTAATTTTGGGAAGAATTATGCTATTGTAAGAATATATGAAGAAATGAAGACAACGAACAATCTCATAAATTCTTTAAAGAAATATGAAATTGAAAATATGGCAAAAACGAAACACCAGATGTAGGATCAGGTGCCTAAAAGGAGTAACCATCCCCTGTTGACCGCCTACAACCGCCGTGATCCCTCTATCTTGTAATTCGTAGTCAAAATCAGTATGTAAAGAACAGTCTAACAATTAGCGTATACATTGTATGTAAAACACGTCAGACAGAATTCTATCTTATCGAGTTTACTTGGATACATCGAATCGACATATGGCTGAAAGTGAACATTGTTAAAATAGATATGTACATGTACTTAAATGATGAGTTGAAGGCCACAGCAAGGGATTTTTGTCTTCTTATGTAGACGCTTCTAAATAAGTTCTTCCTCAAAAGAATACAACATAGGTCGGTAATAAAGGAAAACAATTCGTGTCCATGGGAATGGAAACAGATTGTTTGAAGACCTGATCACCAAAGATGTCGCAGATATTATGAATGGCGAACTCCAACATCTTTTTATATTAGCTGCAGATTACTTGCACTTAGAATCAGAACAGTGTTCTTTGTATAATTGATCAAAAGACATTGATACTTTTATAAAAGATCCCGCATTTTCTACATGATTATTTCACCCATATGGAAAGCGGTGACTAGTCCCTTGATATAAGTGATCTTCTCGTTGCCTATGAAAAGGGGAACTTAGAGTTGGGCTTTTTAGGATGATGGTAAATATGTTCTATAATACTGACCCTTATTGAAAGAATGGAATGATCCGGGGAATTGAATTGTTATAGAGAAGGTGAATACCTTCATTATTGATTTGAAATTTATATCCCGAATTTGTTTTATTTAGTGACCTCTTAGTTTACCAACGTAAATCAGTCCACAAAGGTTTCATTACTTTGAGTAGATAACCTTTACAGATTTTCAGGTCAAAGTTCCTATTGATCAAAATATCACAGGTTTTGCAGTTTTTTGACAAAGCATTTTTCTTGATGACTATTAGCATAAACATGGACTTAAACTTACACTTGATATATAAGTAGTTTCTCAATTTTCTTTAGGTGGCGTTGTACCAAGAGACAGTTTTCAGTACATCAGAAGACGGTATAAACAATCGTACACGGTACTCTCCATAGTAGCCTTGCTGATTACAGTGGGTGTAACTGTAGCTCTAGGGTTCCTCTGGTTCAACGTCTACTACAGGAACAATAGGTACATTTCTAACGTCTGCTACAGGACAATAGGTACATTTCTAGAATCTGCTACAGAACAATAGGTACATTTCCAACGTCTGCTACAGGAACAATAGGTACATTTCTAACGTCTGATACAGAACAATAGGTACATTTCTAACGTCTGATACAGAACAATAGGTACATTTCTAACGTCTGATACAGGACAATAAGTACATTTATTACGACTACTTCAGAATAATAGGTACATTTCTAACGTCTGCTACAGAACAATAGGTACATTTCTAACGTCTGATACAGGAACAATAGGTACACATTTCTAACGTCTGATACAGGACAATAGGTACATTTCTAACGTCTGATACAGGAACAATAAGTACATTTCTAACGTCTTCTACAGGGCAATAGGTATATTTCTAACGTCGATTGTATTGTGTCTTTTCTCCAGCCTTACCAGATCTTTAAGATAGTAATATAGGTATATTCGTCCGTTTGTCAGTCAGTCTGTCCGTGCTTGGTGTTCTATCAATATATCAAAATGAAAAGGTGAAGATAACGAACAGTGAACAATTTCACATTTTAACAGTGGAGCTTCATCTAAAGAGTCACTATCACAAAACAATGACCTCATTACTTCTTACACTGATAGGTCAAAGTTAACAACTCACACAAGGTCAACATGGTCTCTAGATGATATTTGTGATGTTCTGATTTAGGAGAGAGATTTCATGAAATGTTTCCCAATTTGAAAAGCACAAATCAAATAAATATTACGTTAAGCAGAAGCATGCATTCGCCTAGCCTATTTTCTTGCTGAACGTGATCAGGAATGCAGATTTCACTGGATAAGCCATAGTCGAGATAACGAATTCCACACAATGTCAAATAAGATTCATCGTGAACACTGCACATCTACTATATTTAGAGATAATACCCTTCTTCATCGAGAGTAAATGACAAATCAATGGATATTTCAGGATTAAACATATGCTTCGAATACAACAGACCGTCCTGATATACACAGTACCATTGGGTGACTAAAGCAAATTCATAAAATGAGATCTTTTGGTATGCATAATATCAATTCACAATAATTATGACAAGGGAAGTGATCTTTAAAGTTATGAATTATCTGTTATCATATAACGATTGAATATGCTTTTAATGTGTACTTTTCACGCTTCATATCTTAATAACATAAAGAGTCCCGATATTAGATTATAGATATTTTCTAAGATCTAATCCCAAAATATCAAAGGTATCGAGGAAAAATTAATCAGTGAGCCTAATATCTCATGAATACTCCATATGGGCTTCAGGGACCTCCATGGTTCATTGTACATTTTGTTCATAATTTACCTTTCATGCTGTATAAAATTATTTTTCAGGAACATAAAGATGTCAAGTCCTCGAATGAACAACACAATTATAGGCGGCGGGTTACTGATCTACATAGCTGTCATCTTCATGTCTGTGGATTATTCAGAATCGTTGCCGTACCTGAATCAACATATCTGCATGGTAATCTTATGTAAATGAAGATTTTTTTGTGTAATGCGAATTACATATGGAATGTAATCAAAGTACTTTAACATCGTTATCGTAAAATGGTGAGTAGAGTTCTGCAATTAAAGCGCAATTTTTGGAACAATCCCCTGCATCCTTTCTTGGCTGTATCACTCGACATAAAAATACATAAACTTTGTCTAAATATAACAAATGATGTTATCTGTATCCAATAGTTACGCTTAAGGATTGAGAATGGGTGAGAAAAGTTTATTAAACTTAACTGATTTTGTATCAGAAATGTGTTCGATCATTGAAAATAACCTTAACTCTTGACATCCGGTAGATAAGCAGATGCTTACATAATTAGACACAGGTTAGTAATTAGTCTTTCAATTAAAATCCTCTGACATATACATGTAGTATACTAGTAAACGACAGTATTCATAAAACTTAGATAACACACACACACAGAAATTATCTAACTGAAAAATGGCAGCAAACTATGCATTCGTGGAAAATTTGATAATATATACCGGTACTCATACAATTTCTTTTCGAAAGTATTGATGGAAAACATTTGGAAAGTAACAACCGAACAATGAATAAAATTGTTTATTTGGTGCTTTAGGGCCTCATTTTTCCTTGGAAAGATGAAATGCTCTGAGTATAGAGTAGAGATCCCGGGGGTTGACAAATGGTTACTGTGTGTATTCGTGGTCATCCCAGTACACACATTGTATAGATGGTAGACCTTTATTTGGTTGTCGTCCCAGTACATATTGGTCGGAATGTCATTATTAGGCTTTAATTTCGGTACCAAGAGATCGATATGCCGTAATTTTGTCTTTTTTGCGGTACTTATATATACATAAATATATGAAGATTTCATCTCTCTCTCTCTGGTGTTCATTCCGGTATACTAGTACCTTTATTTGGCTTTCATTTCAGTATACCTTTATTTGGCTTTCATTTCAGTATACCTTTATTTGGCTTTCATTTCAGTATAACTTTATTTGGCTTTCATTTCAGTATACCTTTATTTGGCTTTCATTTCAGTATACCTTTATTTGGCTTTCATTTCAGTATCAGGGCCGTAACTGCCGATGAGGCAGACGAGGCAACTGCCTCGTCTGATTTTTTGGCAAAAAAGAAAATAAAATTATATAAATGTTATATTATAGGATATATGTTTAAAATGAAGACAAGCACCTTTGTCTTTGACACCATATTACGATTCTTTACATAGTACAAATGAAACACAAACATGATAAATTGGGATTTAAAAAGTGTCATTTTCAGTCGTAAAGTCAATCGGCGGCCCCCAATCCCCTGCCTCCCCTGATTTAGAACCCTACTTACGGCCCTGAGTATACCTTTATTTGGCTTTCGACTATTATTATAGCTGCTGCACGATACTCGAGTGATAGTTTTTAAAAAATGAAGAGAAAATTTTTTTTTCTTAATCTTACATGGTTCAGTACTGTAGTAAAACACGAGTGAAAGAAATGTACAAGTTTTAGCTACAGGTAACCGGTATATCATAGAATTTTCCCCTAGGAAGAATTAATCCGGAATTATCCCTTTAGGAAAAATCGCTCCAGTATAAAATTTTCCTCAGACGACAGCATATTTCTCCTTCTTCTATTTTTATCCATCTATCCGTTTCATGTTCTATATTACTAGAATTCGCGAAACAACTTCAACTCTTATATCAAATTCGTTTTATACAAGTATATCTTTGTAGACTTATTTAAACAATATATTAAGTTAGAAATAAGTATATATTTTTTATCCAATTGATCGATTTTCCAGACAAATATTAGAGCTTTTAGTGTATTTCTACATGTAGTTTAGTACATTTAAGATACATATAGGAATTTAGTTTTTGAAATTACATGTGGGTATGGATTTACTCCAGCATACGTCATAGGGCACAGTAGTTTCCCCCACGGAAATATTCTATACGAGGGATTTTTAACAATGCGCAGCTGTTGCATAGGGATGTGTCCATCATCAACACAAGGAATTCTTAAACAATCAATATACAACCTAGAAAACAGTTATAAAATGTTTGATAATTTCACAAACCGTATTGCAGTAATCAAACTATATACGTCGACTTCGTGACCTCACGATGAAAAATCTTTAACCTGGTCATCAATTCATGTTTTACATTGCAGCTAAATGTTTGGATCGTCTCCATTGGTTTTACACTTGGATTTGGAGCCCTGTTTTCCAAAACTTTCAGAGTGCACATTCTGTTTACTCAGGGTTCTGTGAAGAAGGTAAACTAACCTTGGTCGAGGGTGAGGACAAATTTTCAGAAACAGTATATGCATGTTTTACTTCCTATCCTAAACAAATAAAAAAGACAAACTTGTCTGAGTTATTTGGTTAGTCATTCTAAAATTGAACTTTATTCAGTTTGCAATACAAATTGCGAAAGAAAAGAGAATGGATTCGTGTAATAGCAAAACTCTATAAACTTCCCTTATCTAAAAAAAAAAAACCCAAAAAAAACCCAAAAAAAACAACAAAAAAAAACAAATTGAACATGCAAATGTCGACTATATCTTCTTTTATAATAGCACTCTTGTGAAGTTTTTGTGCTCTCTGGTTAAAATAACATAATAGTTTTTCCTGCACGTATAAGGAAAATACATGTACTTCGATCGATAATAATTTACTAAGAAAGATTTAAGCAGCAATAATTTCAAAATCAATTTGGAAAACTTCTCTAAGCACTCCTAAATGCAATCATTGACAGGAAATGATTTGTTAATTCAGTCCGTGTACTGAAGCTCAGATACACCATCAATCCTTGAATTGTTCATCATGTTTAGTCATTTCAATTTCTTGTTCGTAAATGTGTTATAATGCGTCAGTTTGTTTCACTGTTTTGTTTCATAGCAACTCCACCAAGAACGCATATCAAGCCATTCAATCGAGGACAAACAATACCTACATCTAGTTTAAAACCAAGGCACTAAATGCATCACTGGCTATTTTCTGACCCAAAATCTAAATTAAAATTATAATAGTGAGCTTCGTATTCTGAAACTGCAACAATTCTAACTCAAAACATCGGAGTTTTAATTGATTGTGTGTTGTATGTCTCTTCGAGAGTAAGGGTTCTTGGAAAATCCTGAATAATGTCAATTTGAATGTTCTTTCATGAACAAATTCATTGAATCTGAAATAAAACTCATTTTACAAAGAAGACCTGCTATCCTGCGTAGCGTTAACCAAAAGAGAATATTTTACATACTGCATGTTGTTTATTACGTCACATTCGAGATTTTGTTCGATCGTGTAAGGACGTCACCAGTTGTAGGTGAAGTGCTACAAACTCTGACCTATGCATGGCGTTTACGGCCGTAGAAGTGAGGGTTCTCTATCATGTCCACGCCTACCGTGACACGGCTCCTCATTGTTTAAGACACAACTTCCCTTCTGG
The DNA here is from genome assembly GCF_947568905.1 of Ostrea edulis. NCBI lineage: Eukaryota > Metazoa > Mollusca > Bivalvia > Ostreida > Ostreidae > Ostrea > Ostrea edulis. The sequence goes on from NC_079169.1 coordinate 86,485,720, forward strand.
TGTCGGAGCTTGGCTAAGGCTATGCCAAACGTCGAAGTTTTACGCGGTGCCGAGATGAGAATCGATTTCATGATCTCACAGTTATAACTCGCTCGCCCTAATAACTAGGCTGGCTGCGACCAGATCGACAGAAAACAGACAACAGAAAATTATAAACTAATAAATTATAATGCATAAAACATTGATAAATAGAATATTTCACGGTTCGTGGTTAAATACGATTGCTATTCTTAAAACCACAAATAACCCCCACCCCCGAAAGTGCCATACTGATGAAAACTTTACATAATTACATGGCTAATTTGGCTCCACCTTAGAATCAAATCCAAAATAATCCCATAACAATCAGGTTCTGCTGATCGTTGATCATTATGTGTTTGGATTTTTTATTTATAATGCACTGGGTCAGTGTAGAGAGCGTTAGCGTCATGATTGGAAGGTCGAGGGTTCAAGCTTCGCGTGTGCTTGGACATGTGAAATTTTAGACTTCACGTGCACTTCGACATGTTGAATGTAGACCGCGACTGCTCCTTGAGTAAAAGTCGCGGGTCTTTCGAATGGCGCCTTAAAGTCCAAGGTCACGTGTAGCGACAGGCGTCGACACGATAAAGCCAGTTCCTGTATCGTAGTTTCTACACAGAATCTTTACATACAAAATTTCATGAAGAACTTGGATTCGTGTAATTTTTTTTGTTTTTATTCTAGACTAATCAGTTATAAAACGCAACAAAGATGCGGCATGCTTTGATAGGTAAATATCACGCTCTGCATATTACACATGTAACAAGTCACCCGTTTCTTAAGCAGCAGACTATAAAAGACGCCCATCTGTTCGGTCTCCTTGGAGTCCTGGTGCTACTCGACATCATCTTTCTTACATTATGGACTATTTTTCATCCACTGCATCTACTAGAGAGAAGTGTGTCTGTCGAGGTATCCATTTTTCTTTGTCATTTTTATTATGTATCTTTTTATTACAAATGTATCAAAAGTATTAATTTCCATTCAGATTATATGTACCTAGTATATGAATAAAATCATCATTAATCTTAATAAAACTGAGATTTAGTGTACACACAGATTTTATATAGACAAAATATCTTTGCATGAGACGCGATGAAGTAATTAAAGTAAGCAGTCTGAAAATTACACGACACAAGTTTTCCCCGATAAAGTACATGAGAATTTTGCACAGGTCATGCCCAGTTCTTATGAGGCAATGTCTATGTATTTCAGCTTGAAGATTCGGACACAGTACTTATTGAAACTTACCATGTGTGTTATAATGAGTACCAGTCTTACTGGTTGTCCGCCCAGTACATCAGCAAAGGTGGTTTGCTGGCCCTGGGCACCTTCCTGGCCTGGGAAACCCGGCACATTAAAGTGCCCTCTCTAAATGATTCCAAATACATCGGCTTCTGCGTCTACAACATCATCATCGTGTGCGCCTTGTGTGTGCCTGTGACGTTTGTTTTACCCCCTGAAAAACCGACGACAAAATTCGTCTTCACGTCGGTTGTGTGTATTTTTACGACAACATTAGTGCTGTGCATCCTTTTCGTTCCAAAGGTAAATCTCCATCAAGGATTTAAAACATGTGAAAAATGATGTGGTAGATCTCTTGTAGTATGTAATCAAAAGTTCATAAGCATAACTCTGTTAAGAAAGGTTAGAAAATGAACTGCATATCTGTATTTTAAAATACGCAGTAGAGTGCTGATTCAATGACAATGTATATAAATCATGCCGACGATGTCAAATTAAATGTTCAAGTGAGAATGGGGCCCGTGGTAAATGCGTACATCGCTTCATGTAAACTATCCCAGAGTAGCCTCTAAACTTGTCATCAAAAATGGACAGGACAAAGAACACTTTAGAACATTTAATATATGGCTGGAATACAGATATACACGCAGATGCACACTCCATGCAAAATGAATGTAGAAGAGATAAAATAGATTTCTTGACATGTAGATTAAGAAATTTACGTCTGAAGGTATATTGCAGAATAATGACCGCGGCATTCCTTTGATCTTTGCAATTATTTATAAAAAATTGACAGATTTAGACTTCAAAATGATGGAGAACGCTTGCATTTATACAAGATTTATATTTACATTGTTTTCTCTGTGGTCATCCTTTGAAGCTCTAATGTCTTAGTTTCCCTGTATTCTACACGAAAATGTAAATTTCATGAGTTGCATGCATATCCTGTCGTCAGTGGGCGGATACTATGGAAATTAATATGGAATGGCATATGCATTTCAATTTCGGTTTGGCATTGTTTTCATATGAATATTTCATAATTTAAGGGAATAACTGTCTAGTTTGTTCATATGAAAGACGAAGATAACGAACAGTGATCAATCTCATAACTCCTATAAGCAATATAAAATAGAGAGCTGGGCAAATACGAACCCTTAGATATACCAGAGGTGGGATAATGTGCCTAGGAGGAGTAAGCATCCCCTGTCGACCGGTCATACCCGCCGTGAGCCCTATATCTTGATCAGGCAAACGGAGTTATCCGTAGTCAAAATCAGTGTGCCAAGAACGGCCTAACAATCGGTATGAAACACGTCAGACAATGGAAAACTATAATCACCACGTTATCTAGAGTTGATAATCATCTCACATATTGGACGAATTTAGCTCCAGTTTTTGGCACTCTAGTTTTCTTTTTAGCTCTTACAAGTTTATTTTTACTTCGAATTTCCAAACGTTCGGCTTGAGCATCACGGAAGAGACATTATTTGTCGAAATGCGCATCGGGTGCATCGAAATTGGTACCGTATAAGTTTTACATTACGACCACTGGGTCGAGGCCTTTGCTGGTGGTCTGTTAGTCCCCGAGGGTCTCTACAGCCCAGTAGCTAAGTACTTTGTTACTAGCTTAAAAATACGGATGTATATTTAATTGCTGGAATAGAATTTAGAAATTAAGGATTATCTCCCTCGTGCATAGCTCTATCCTTGGACGAATTTGGCTCCAGTTTTTGGCACTCTTCTTTTCCTTTTAGCTCTTACAAGTTTATTGTTATTTCGAATTTCTAAAATTTCGACTTGAACATCACTGAAGATACATTATTTGTCGAAATGTGCATCTGGTACATCAAAATTGGTACCGTATAAGTTTTACATACCCAACAAACTATGCAGTGCTCCTTATAGAATCACATACATGTATGTACACTTTGGAAATATTGAGCTAGATCTATATAATGATGAGAAAACCCTCAACATAACATAAGTAAAATACATTGATTTACTTTGAATATTGTTATCAGAAAAATATGTTATAAAGGTACGCTGAAAATTACTGTTTTAGGTAAAGCTGAGAAAGTCTACAGATCCGATCAGATTTAATACAAGCATGCCAAAGCCCAACAACCTGTATAAAAACTCCGAGTCAAAGATGGGGGATAAGGAAACCAAGACGACAAACATATCTGCCGTGGAAGACTTCAGATCCGGTAAAACAGCGAATCTGTATCCGGATTGTCTGTGTGTTGTACGCTTGTATTTAAATGCCTGAATGTTTATTGTATGTGTTTCAATATTGGTATGTCGACTGTATGTGTTTAAATATCTGTATGTCCACTGTCTGTGTTTAAATATCTGTATGTCGACGGTATGTGTTTAAATATCTGTATGTCCACTGTCTGTGTTTAAATATCTGTATGTCCACTGTCTGTGTTTAAATATATGTATGTCGACTGTATGTATTTAAATATCTGTATGTCCACTGTCTGTGTTTAAATATCTGTATGTTCATTGTCTGTGTTTAAATATCTGTATGTCGACTATGTGTTTAAATATCTGTATGTCCACTGTCTGTGTTTAAATATCTGTATGTCCATTGTCTGTGTTTAAATATCTGTATGTCGACTATGTGTTTAAATATCTGTATGTCGACTGTATGTGTTTAAATGTTTGAGTGTTTTCTGTTTTGTATTAAATATCTATGTGTTTACCGTATGTCTGTAAATGCATGTGTGTTTATCGTAAATGTTTAAATATCTGTGTGCTAACTGCATGCGTTTAAATGTCTCTGTGTTAACTGCATGTGCTTAAATGTCTAATATTATGTGTTTACCATATGTGTTTAGTGCTGGGGTTGATGGCCCATCCCAGTGACTTGTCAGATTTAAGACGTTTAGCATAAGAAGTGACCGTCGTACTTCTTCGTCATTCTGATAGTATCGTAAAACGGAGGTTCCATGTCGCGGTAGGCGTTGGTACGATAAAGAACTCTCACTGCTACATGTATGACCTTGTAAATTGTGTGTCTTGAAATTTGTGGCGTACATTTACAGCTGGTGATGTCTTTTATGAATGAAGAATTCCCGAATGGGGATAAAAAAGGTCCAGCAGTATGAGAAACTCTCCTATGAATATGTACGTGTAGAGAAAGCAGTTTAGGGTCTTCTCTGGTTCAGGAGGACGAATGAAAAAGGAAATCATTGTCATGTAGATTTAGGTTATCCAAATGGTCCCCGTGTGTTTACAATGGTGCATCGTATATATATATATATATATATATATATATATATATATATATATATATATATATATATATATACAGCAAGTTGAGCCATACATGGATTGTTTCTCTAAAACAGTGACACCTGACACCCCTGATAAGGATTAAAAGGGTATTTCTGCAAATACTGGCAATCTACTCTGACTGCCCTTTTGTGTATAAAAATGTAAAATGTAATTAATTCAAAAACATTTTTAGGTGTATTCAAATTGTCTTGATTGAACCACAATGGGGTATCGAATAAAAAACATAGCACACACGAACACATGCACTCTTTCAAATTAATATCAAGCATTTTCATGATATTGCTCGATGATAAAACTTCATACAGGTATGTGTTTATACTGATCTGATAATTCTGTCATGTGCTACTGTTTGGCATTTTAAAGTTTATAATTCCGCAATGGGCCTGTTACTCAGAAAAACTAAGGAGCTTAAGCAATATTCTTAGAATTCTTGTTACATGCATACTGTTTTATTTTGAAATAGATTTCAAAGAGAAGAATTTTGAGAAAAACGTTTTCAATGTGCAGAACAATCCTGACCTTAAGGTATTCTAATTTCAAAATGCATCGATCATTTGTTAGTTTATCGTCAAATACAAACACTTCTTTCTTTCAATAACCAATATTTTCAAATATGCAACTACATATTATGATGGGTTTTCTAATTATAGATTATTGCTGTGGAGTCGGAGAAATTTACAACCTCTTCAGTTTCCGAAATAGCGGAACTCAAAATGGACACGACTGATAATAGTGACCTTAACTGCACATCTGTGTGATCGATATGTTTACATTATTTTAAACACAAAATACTTTATACATTTCCCAGTCTGAAAATCTCCTCAAGGATCTCACAGGTTGAAAACATTTCTTGACCTTTTTCTTCTGAATATTGCGTTTGCTGTTCATGCTGCAGGTACATTGACTTCCTTGATAACCCTCACCAAAGAATTTGTCGATAAATATATAGCATTTAAATACATGTTTGTAAATGTTAAAGAACTTCCGGTTAGAATGGCGGGAAACTGGTGTCAGGCTTAGGGACAGAATATTCTTTGTTACCTATCATTCAGTCCTTAACACAAAAATATCTGAGAGAAAAAGCATACGAGATGTCGAAGAACAAAGGGACAATGGATAAATTTTTGGCATCAACAGCGAAAATCTGGGCCGAGGATATTCGTCAGGATCTCCCAACGCCCTTGAAGAATAACATGCCCAACTGACTAGAAAAGTGTATCAGCTGAGTAGAAAAGTGTATCAGCTGAGTAGGAAAGTGTACCAGCTGAGTAGGAAAGTGTATCAGCTGAGTAGAAAAGTGTATCAGCTGAGTAGGAAAGTGTATCAGCTGACTAGAAAAGTGTATCAGCTGAGTAAGAAAAACCCGTGAAGGTCAGGATTATTGAAGGTTGGCCTGGCGTATATTTATATCAGCTGAGTAGGAAAAACCCGTGAAGATCAGGATTATTGAAGGTTGGCCTGGCGTATATTTATATCAGCTGAGTAGGAAAAACCCGTGAAGATCAGGATTATTGAAGGTTGGCCTGGCGTATATTTATATCAGCTGAGTAGGAAAAACCCGTGAAGATCAGGATTATTGAAGGTTGGCCTGGCGTATATTTATATCAGCTGAGTAGGAAAAACCCGTGAAGATCAGGATTATTGAAGGTTGGCCTGGCGTATATTTATATCAGCTGAGTAGGAAAAACCCGTGAAGATCAGGATTATTGAAGGTTGGCCTGGCGTATATTTAGAAGTACACGGCTGGTGGAAATACTGTTCATGAGGAGTAAGGGATATCGTACCGATCGTTTCCGTGTAGGACATGTAACGGACATTTGTATTATTCCTAAAGAAGCAGAATTGTAATAATAACCTTAGAAATAGTTTATGATACATGTAACGTGCAATGTTCGCACATATACGTACACACCCACCCACACCCACCCACACAGAAGAGTATGAGAACAGTTGAGATTTTCTTGTCGAAATTGTCCGCTGTCAGTCATCATTGTCATCAGCGCAAACTTTTGATAATTTCATCTTCTTCTCCAGAACCACTGAACTAATATAACTGTACATGTCCAACATCTTGGAAGATGTAACTAATCTGTATATTTATATGCTGAAAACTTGGTTGTACTGGGTAAGATTATTTTTTTAATGTTATGCACAAATCCGTTTTGGAAAGGTGTACTAAGTTCATGGTTTGAATTTATAAAATGCATCAATTTCGCTCACCATTCACCAGGGAATGGACAGTGGGTCGCACTCTGAGACAGATGTAGCTATATCTATTGGGGACCCAGTGCAGTGCATTAACTCGTGTATATTATAAAAGGTGGCTTTATCAGGTTGTATGGTATCGTAGTAACAATGATTTCTGTTGTTGTTTTTTTTAAAAATCAAATAAGCAAATGTTAGAGTTTAGAGATTCTCTGCCCAATTTGATATTGTGATACCTTGAAGCTTTTCTTTGGTAATACAAACAGTATCAGGAAACTAAACTTCCAATATGACTTTGTAGAAATAATATTTGAGGTTCGAACTTGATTAAAAAGGTTACTCAAGTCCATGGCTGTTTCAGACCATGAGGAGGATGGTTGTTGGATCTTACGTAATGATTGCGTCATGCATTTCTCGAGTTAACTAGTAAATCATATTCATTTGTGGTCATGTTTTATTATCTAAATTCGGTATGAAATCATATCAAAATTATTTTGATCTACATATATATCATTGCCAACCATTATTATTATTACGTAATCATTTATAATTACACATATTACGTTGAAAATTAAAAACCTTTCCGTTCGTTCATAATTAAAGTCGCGCTGGTGGCGAAAAACCAGCATATATTACATGTACAACTTGTCATTTATATTGCGTATGTAGATATATAAATGGAGGGTAAAGGGGGTATACATTACAACGAATCGAGGTCATACTTGGTCGGACAGAATCAATTATGAATAAATAATCTATATCACTCCCATTTATCCAAAGTATCAGAGATAAGTACAGCACCCAACATGCGGTGTTCCTTTACAAATATAAAAAGAAAAGTTTATGTGAATATATATTTTCCTATCATTTTGTAAAAACGAACATATCTGTTTATTTAGTGCTCATAATTTGAAATCAGCTCTCATTGTTTCAAGGTCTAACTTTTGAATATAGGATTGTATTGTTTGGGGAACGTTTTCTGGGACATGAAAGGTGAAGATAACGAACAGTGATCAATCTCATAACTCCTATAAGCAATACAAATAGAGAGTGGGGAAAACACGGAACCCTGGACACACCAGAGGTGGGATCAGGTGCCTAGGAGGAGTAAGCATCCCCTGTCGACCGGTCACACCTGCCGTGAGCCCTATATCCTGATCAGGTAAACGGCGTTATCCGTAGTCAAAATCAGTGTTATTTCAAATAAAACGAGGATGTGTGTGAAGGGGAAGACAACACCAAAGTCATTTGCATGCAAATATATATATGATTTTACGCGCAGTTCATGATGGAATAGAGAAGTTCTCTTGGATTGATTCAATGATTTTATATTGTTTAACGTCCCACTCGAGAATGTTTCACTCATATGGAGACGTCACCACTGCCGGCGAAGGGCTGCAAAATATAGGCCTATACTTGACGCTTACGGTCATTGAGCAGGGAGGGATCTTTATCGTTCCACACCTGCTGTGACATGGGACCTCGGTTTTTGCGGTCCCATCCGAAGGACCGCCCCATTTAGTCGCCTCTTAAGACAAGCAATACAATTGTAAGTACTGCGGACCTATTTTAACCCGGATCCCTACGGGATAGTTCCCTTGGAATGTATAGCACAAGAGTAACATAAACGGTACATAATACGCCCATGAGAATGTTATATCTCAACTAATTCGATATGCAAGAGCTTGTTCTGGGTATAGTCAGTTTTTAAATCGAGGTAAGCTACTAACAAACAAGTTGATGGTACAGGGATTTCAACAGTCTCGATTGAAGTCAGCATTTCGCAAATTCTATGGTCGTTATTACGATCTAGTTCGTCAATACGACCTCGCATTGGGTCAAATGCTGTCTGACGTGTTTCATACCGAATGTTAAGCCGTTCTTGGCACACTGATTTTGACTGCGGATAACTCCGTTTACCTGATCAGGATATGGGGCTCACGGCGGATGTGACCGGTCAACAGGGGATGCTTACTCCTCCTAGGCACCTGATCCCACCTCTGGTGTGTCCAGGGGTCCATGTTTGCCCAACTATCTATTTTGGTTGTAGGAGTTATGAGATTGATCACTGTTCGTTATCTTCACCTTGCATTAGGGTGTTTTTGTTAGATTGGAGAGATGGACTCTGACGCAAACCTCTGAAAAGTGTAATAAATGGTAAATGCTTCTCACATATACAAATTATGCACAAAGGTACAAAATCAAAGATTTGTGCTATCATCCAAATATTTTAGCTGCAATGGTGGTGTTCGCCAAGGAGGTAATGTATCCCTATTTTTGTTCTCATTATCCATAACCGATTTAGAAGATTATGAAAGGCAGAATCGTTATTGGTCTTACTACATTTACTATAGAGAATTGGAAAAAAAAAAGGAAGAATTATTTTTGTATTCAAAGATGTTTATCTTGTTTTATGTAGATGACACTGTTATTCTAAAATAGTCTACAGTTAGCGTTGAACAAATTTGATAGCTATTGTGAACTATGATGGAAACTTTCTGTGAATATTGATTGATCGATTGAATATTGTTTTCGAGGATATTTCACTCATATGGCGCTTATGGCCTTTGAGCAGGGGGGGGGGGGATCTTTATCGTGCCACACCTGCTGTGACACGGGAACTCTGTTTTTGCGGTCTCATCCGAAGACCGCTCCATTTAGTCGCCTCTTACGACAAGCAAGGGGTACTGAGGACCTATTCTAACCTGGATCCCCACGGGATTATATTTAGTAAAACAAAAATTGTAGTATTTTCAAAACGCCGATAACCAAAATGTGTCTTCACTTACAATGTTTTATATGTTGAAACAAACAATTAGTTGAAATTTACCTGATCAGGATATGGGGCTCACGGCGGGTGTGACCGGTCAACAGGGGATGCTTACTCCTCCTAGGCACCTGATCCCGCCTCTGGTGTGTCCAGGGGTCCGTGTTTGCCCAACTATCTATTTTGTATTGCTTGTAGGAGTTATGAGATTGATCACTGTTCGTTATCTTCACCTTGCATATAGGACTTTTTTCACGATCTGATTCATTTTGTAAAAAAAAATAAAATAAAATAAAACCAAACGTGCGAACAAGCACATAAAGCTATGTTTAGAGTAATAAGGAAAGAAAAGATGATCTGATTTACCATTTGATTGTCAGTTAGCTCTGTTTGATAAAGTTGTGGTGCCTGTTGTAAAATTTGGGGTTATGATAATAATGCTATTGTTGAACGTGTTCATTTACAATTATTAAAGTAGAACGCCATATTGTATGGTTATATAGACGATATCCTCTGTATACAATCCATGTATAACAATTTTTACTATAATGATCTCTTATTACAAAACTTTTCAACAGAACTGATACACTTTAGCAAACTGAGCAAGATTATTTATTTGTATGCGCGTAACATATCTGACAAAGGACAAGTAAAAAAATTTTTAAAAGTGTTTTAGAAAATATGACCTCTCAAGCATTTGGTATGAGCATAGAACACGCAATCATAACACCGGTGGATTAACTCAATTGTTAAGCAGCGGTGGATTAACTCAATTGTTAAGCAGCGGTGGATTAACTCAATTGTTAAGCAAAGGCTACGAAATCAATTTTTACAAAAATTGCAGGAGGATATATGAAGGACTTCAAAGAGAGAGATTTACAGAATTTTTAAAAGAAACTTTGAATGTTAGGAATATTTTACATTGTTTATGTTACTAAGGAAGTTACGAAAACTCTTTGTTAACCATCACCTTCCTGTCAAAGTAGGCAGATGGAATAATATCGAACGTTTTTGTATATTATGCATAAAATAAATGTTTATTCGGTATAAGCATACATACAAATAGACATAGATAAATACCAAGGAGAACCCATGAATGCTCGAAAGATTATTTCCAATAGGATCATTTGATGCTCGGATGTTTGCGCTAGGGGGTCTTTATGTGGGAGGAAACCGGACTACCCAGAGGAAACCCGCGTGTTCGAGCGGGCGACCGCCATTCCCTCTCACATACATGTACAACCACTGCCGATCACAGGGATCGAACTCGGGTCGCATTGAAGATGAATTTCTCCCTATTCTGGAATATAAAACAAATTACCTAGAGATTTATTCAATCTAATTAAAATCAGATCCTAGAATACGCTCACAATCGGTACAATACGGCGCGGATCTAAGAAGTCCGATTTTAATTAGATTGAGATTTATTGAACATATTGTTCTGCCCCAAATGCTAAAACATTTTGTGAACTCATGTCTACTAAAGATTCAAAGTTGTGTATGTTTGTTTTGGAAATCAATAATATTGTCTGATCTCCTGTGGCCATTTTCACAAAAAATCGTACTACTATGATCAAAATCTTGCTTCTGCCTCACACTCAACTGAGTGCAGCTATGACCTGAGTAAGAATGTCAGTGTTTTCACCCATGTATATTTTACTCATTCAGAAATATATAAGTAAAGAGTTGTAAAAGAAGTACAGTTTTAAAATGTTTATCTTAATGTGATTTTTTTTTGTCTGTTTGACCCATGTTACTGTATATAAGTATATACGTTTCATGTACCTCATGTACTATTCCATGTTTTGAGTGAAATAAATTGAAAGATGTTTGTTTTGTGACATTGAGAAGGAAACATGGCAAATTGCCAGGAGTTGTACATGTAGCACTTTACTTTAAAAGGTAGCCTCAGTCATCATCAAGCTGTAACATATGAAGCCCGGTCTTTTAGATTTTCATATCTATTCAGGATAGCTTATTTGATATGTGGGTTTAGTATTTGATTTGATTTTTTATGTAACAAAATGTACTTTTGCAACAGTTTATCCAAAATCTATTACATCAGCTCATATTTTATTAATGTAATATTTTCCTTTTATTATGAATTTCTTGGGTTTCTATATATACTTAAACCTCCCTCAACAAGACATCCATATGTTGAGAATCACAATCCTCCTGTTCAATTGTTTACATGCAAGGTCCTAGCTTCAAAACAAAGGCGGGGGCCTCCGTGGCCGAGTGGTTAGAGCATCGCGCTCAAAATCACATGGCCTCTCACCTTTGTCGGCGCGGGTTTGAATCCCACTCGCGCCGGTGAGAAAGTTTCCCAGTTTACTTTCGGAAGGTCGGTGGTCTCTTCCCAGGTACATTGTATCTGGGTTCTCTCTTCCACCAATAAAAACTGGGCGCCACTGAAAAATTGTTGAGTGTGGCGGAAAACATCAATCAATCAATCAAAACAAAGACGGTCTCTTAGTTGAAAACTGGAAGGGGATGAACAGAAAAATAACGTACTCTCTATGTAATATTTTCTCAAAACTGACTAAGTTCAACAACTTGTATTTTTTTTTTTTTTAGAAAATTGGAGGAAATCAAAATTTCGGTAATACTTTGGTCAGTGGTGGTATCCCTCGTTAGATTTTAGTATGGTGCATATGTAATTTGATGAATCGAAGCCTTTTAATCGCCATCAGATTGGTGATTACTTTTAAGGATGAATATGATTTACACAACATCGGAGTAGATGAGTTAGGTTTGGATGACTGGTCTCTTCTCATGAGACTAAGTCTGGCTCTATAACACCTGCAGTATTAAAACCCAGTGCAATAACATATTTGCTATGCTACGTCACGTATACGAATGATCGTGAATATTCAAATGGTACCAAAACACACAGCATTGTCAAAAATCAAATACAAATTCCGCGCATTGTCAGGGCCGTAAATTAACCTTCAATTTGGAGGAGGCAGGAAATTAGGCGGGGGTCTGGGGGCCGCCCAGGCCCCCAGACGCTGAGCACATTTTGTGCAAACTGAACACGTTTCGTGCAAAATCCTTGATTCTAGGGCCTTCTAAGATGTTACTTGACTAACTCATTCTAAAAGAAAGATTTGGAATGCTTTTTAAGGGAGGTATCATGTTCTTAGTTATTGGAAACAACAAAAATTCTAATGAACTTTAAATTTTATTTTTTTTTTGGCTCAAAAGTTGGAGGAGGCAGCTGCCTCCTCCGCCTCCATGTAATTTACGGCCCTGATTGTAGATCAGTATATTTGACGAATACGACGTGTCCCAATTCACTGAATAACAAATCGTTTCAAGTCTGTGATTCCCCCCCCCCCCCCCCCCCCCCCCCCCCCCAGTTCTCGTGATATAGTGCACACATGTAAAACTCATTTCATAAATCATGATGATGGTATATAATATGCAAATCCCTAGGGGAGGGGGTCTGGACCCTTCTTATAGTCCTATATATTGGGGTATAAGTATACAGTACTCTATTTGATCGGGTTCGGACTTCTTGATATACAGAGAACTTACTCGCGAACTGAACTTGTAGTTGGACAATATCTAGTACTGTGTAGACCTAAATTTCACTTTCTCAGTAAGTATAGTCACAGTTTAATGAAGTAAGGCATTTCCATTTATACTATGTATTTGCACTATATTATCCCAGATACAAGACAACCAATTATTATTTTCATTACTGGATTAGCCCAATGACTTTCTTGTTTGTTTACATTTTGAATTTCCTCTGACACTTAGTTCAGTCAGCCTGGGATATTCAAAACTCGGCTTTACAAGAAAAATGAAAATATGAATTTAATTATTGGACATGTTCTATGTACCAATTCTATATATAAGTGCGCATGAATTGTTTACAGTTTTTAAATTGAAAACGGAATCATTACAGTTTACATGACATGTGATTAAAAACGAAATCATTGCATAACACTTTTTGTAAACATTGTTGAACGGACAGCAGTAGAGATATAATATAAACATATAATGAGTAATGACAGTTAGATTTCAAAGATAAATCTCTCTCTCTCTCTCTCTCTCTCTCTCTCTCTGCTCTCACTCTCTCTAAGAAATATTTTCAGTGACGACTGTATATTGCATTAACACATTAAACAGACTTTGTGGGGGGGGGGGGGGGGGGGATCTGCTGTATTAGACTGATTTATTCTACATGCCATCCTACTTCACTCCTCTCTACTGAATCCCAGGGTCCCAACTTCGACTGAATACCTTAGGGGCCAAGTGGGCCCCTGAATAAGAAATACTGTTAGCCCACATGAAATTTCAGTAGCCCACACATATCATGAAATTGAATACCATGGTTTCTTTACAAGAAAAAAGAAATATCAGGTCACGTTGCAATTTATTTAAAAAATAAAATATCAATATTTAAATTCTGTTTCCTTCTCCGTAATTCTTTCAAATACCTCTCTCTCATTTCCGCTCTCAATCCATCAACATAGCAAAAATATCAGAGTTCATGGACTTTATTATCTTCACGTTTGACTTTAACACACGTTTCTTCCGACTTTTTATGTGATTTCAAAATTTCTCAGCTTATAACTTCTCAGTTTATAACTTGGGAAAGCTGTCACAACGATTGGACCTTTTGTGTCATGTTTTGTACACATATCACGTCATCCCCTTTTCGCCGTCATCGTACCATATTCTCCCCTTCTTTCCACTTTGGTAAAAGCAGACGTTTTCTTTTCGTTTGAAGTAACCCTAGCGTTGTTCAACTTCTGGTTTAAGTACATTTTGGAAGATTTGATACAACAGGAATGTCTCGCCAAGTGGCAAAACCTCAACCGGAAATTGAACTTCAATTATAATAGGACTCGGATTGGTTGGAAAGAAAAATGTTGATCGGACAATTACGGTCGCCAAGTGGGTGATGAGAACGGAAATTTTGGGTGCCCACAAGCAAAGTTTAGTCGCCAATGCGAGTGGGCGAGCGGTAATTTGAAACCCTGAATCCTGTGAAGAAGTACAGTCATAACTGAGTATTGGAACTTAAGCATCCGTGAAGAACAGCCTAAAATCTGTATGAACATTTAATATTAGTGAAAAGATTAAAAGCGGATGGTTTCAGTGGTGTAAGATCTTTGACACGCTGATGGACGGTGTGTCTGAAGATGTCCACTGACTGCAAGTGTCTGACTGACTTGGATGTTGTTCCATGTCACTATGGTTACTGAGATGAATGAATAATTTTACACCTGATTAACTTATAAAGGAGAAGAGTCATAGGGTAACATTTGTATTTGTAAAACGTTTTCAAAGCAACATATGGACCAATAATCAAATTGAAATATTCCTTTCTTGATGTCCAGTTGTGGCAGTCAGTTGGTGTCAATCACTGGTGTCAGATAGCTTAGTTGGTAGAGCATCAGGGGACACATATTCAGATCCTGTTCTGGTCCATTGCATTTTCACCTTTCCTGTTACATTTGGTGCCAATAGACCAACCCCTGAAAGTCATAGGTGAAAATGTCTTCCAGGGGATAAAGATAAGGATTGAAGTCTTGTGTAAGTGGGAAGTCATATGTGATGGTCTGACACATTCAATCTGATGCACTTAATTATTGGTGCCAGGTCAGGTAGTAGAGCACTTGTTTGCGAGATTGCATTTTCTCCTTTCCTAGAGAAATTGATAATGATTACATACAGTCCACTCCACTTAAATTGAAGTCACTTAGAACTATCTGTTATATTGAAGTAAAACAAAGAAATCCCGAGTAACATTATTATTTCAACATCAGTTATGTTTAACTTCAATCTAATTAAAATTGGATCGTAAGATACACACAGTTACTACAATAAGATCTGACATAACCCCATAGGGGGTCGCGTCCTTATGACTGTTCACTTGGAATATTCATGAGAACTATCAGCCTGTCACATTGTGTGATAAGACAATGATGACTATTTAGGCGGTTCCCGGCAATTCGTATACAAGTTGCAGTAATCTCTCTCCCACAAAGTTTATTCCACACTGTAAAATTGTATGTTCTCACATAAGGAATTTTAAACTTTCACAATAATGCCTAATCTATTCCGTTCATACAATCAACAAATCGCAAGATTTAGATTTAAAATTTCGATTTATGTATGAATGGGATGGGTATGATTTGAATGATTTTCAAGATGGTTTACTTAATTAACGCAAGGAATATAACGCCATTCAAAGTAAACGGTGCATTGTGACATAAATTTAGCTGCGATGTGTATTATGTGTATTCTTTCAAACCAAACAGTCATAGCCATTTTCCTTAACAACAATTTCATAGGCGACATGTTGATTGGCTAACATAAAGTTCACATGAACATAACCCCTAATTGGGTTTATATCAGATCTTCTAACACAGAGTATACGGTGCAGATCTAAGAAGTCTAATTTTAATTAGATTGGTTTAACTTTGGATATGATGAACAATTCAGGTCAGTTCCCTGAATTTCAATATATTTGGAGTAGACTGTAATTAGTTTGACAATAATATATTCGCACACATTGACTAGGTAAGACTCTGAAATGATGATTTTAGAGCTAAGGACATATCATTTTCAGATCTTTAGATTTTAGAAAGTGCTGATCATGTTGTGGGATTAGCTGCATCCTAGTTCTATCCTTACCATTGCTATAAACTAATAACTTAATACATTATACCATGAACACATATGTATATAATTTTATATGAATACACAAGTCAGGTTGAAAAAAATATTATAAATTATCTTCCATGAATATTGTGAATGGGGCCAAATATCAACGTCTATGACAGTAGAACAATTCGGCAAATATAGTGCTTACACAAAATTTTTCATACCCGCTGTACTTGTGACTATGCAAGTTTTACATATTGACCACTTCTATCTTCACCAGACCCTGGGCATTGGACTCCAACGTTATGTTGAAGGCTGATTCCTGTTACTGATGGCATGTTTTGTTTGCAATACTCAAATAAGGCCAAAATAGAATATATGTGTTTCTTATTTCATGCCTCAAAAAATTAGCTAGGGTAGGTAAGTAAAACATTTTATTTTTAATATTAAAACATTTTATTTGAAATCTTAGTTTTGAATATGTTTTGAATATACATATGTTGGTCTATATACCATGTATACATTACAAATACTTTTCAAGCATTGTGAAGATCCATAGTAGTCAAAATGTAAATCAGAGAAACTCAAAACGCGAAAAGAAGAAAAAATCCAGTTTGAAAATTACGGATTTTTGTTTTATTGATATATACTATCAATAAAATATTTAGGGTCGGCAACAGCAATGTAGGTACATGTATAGGGTCGGGAAACCGGAAACACACATGTATTTTATTTTGGCCTAAGTTTGATTGTTCACTGACCTTATTTTAAGCAGAAATTTTTAGTGTTATTCAAAGACTCAACCTAACACTAACAACTTTTTTCTGTTCATTTATAATGCTAGTATATAATGTGGTTTGCTTTTCAGTGCTGATCAAACTCAAATGCATAGCCCGAAGTTAAGGAGTCAAGTAATTGAGTTGTACAAAACTGTAAGTATCTGTATGTTAAACAAACATTAATCTCTTGCTTTATATAGTTTGTTTTCTCAACATTTCATCTGCTGCTATGTTGTTTATGATGCCAGAATGTTTAACATAGTCGACTCAAGTATAGTACATTTCCTACAAGAGAGCAGCATCTTCCTAAAGTATATAAATGCTTGAAAAGTATTTGTAATCAGTGCTCGAGCTGGGCTTTGCCATTTTCACCAATGGCAAATTTTTTTCAAAAATGGCGAAAAAAAATTGAAAGTGGCGAAAATCCCTTTTTGCAATAAATTGTATTTTTAATCCTTTGTCAGTGACACATTATCGCCTGTTTGTTTATGCAGTCAAAATCTGTTTATTCAGTCAACGCGTGTGACCGGAAATCTCGCGTCGCTCCAGTGCACACAGAGCTGGTCACAGCCTCAGGTAATTTAAGTTTGGCTTTACAGTCAACCCCACCTCCTCAAACATCTGATTCTGTCCAAATTGCAAAATCTTCCCTACAAAAACGGAAATTTAATAGGGAATGGTTGAGATACGACTCTAAATTGGGCTTGATGTTTTGTGACATCTGCATTTCGGCCGAAAAAGTGGCGAAAGGGAATTCTGGTCCAGTGGGAGCACTGTTTGTAATGTATACATGGTATATAGACCAACATACGTATATTCAAAACATATTCAAAACTAAGATTTCAAATAAAATGTTTTAATATTAAAAATAAATACAAAAACAAGAGGAGTCCATTTTATACCTGCATAGAAAATGTATTGGCAACATCAAGACATTGAGTTTTATACATGTTGCTTCCTATAAAGTGCTGCTTATTTTTATATGTTTATTGTTTTGTATCTAATAACAAATAACATGTATTCTATTTGATGATATATACTGCCCAGCATAAAGGCGTACATACACTCACAAAATAAGTTACTTGCCCATAAAAAATCATAGATACAGATCTTTCAATGCAAAATACATAAGTCTGACTTCCGGTAACGAGTATCAGGTGTTTCGCTGCTGAGTGTTATTCTTGACCAGCTTATTTCTGTTTTATTTTATTTTTTCACTTTTTTTCTTTTCATGTCTTTTGTTATTAGGCCATTACTGTGTGAATGTATGTATGTATGTGTTTCTATGAATATTGTTATGGTTGATACTGTAAAGGTGGTTACTGTAAACTGTCAGGGGCTTTCTACTCCATCCAAAAGGCAAGATGTTTTAAATTTTTATAAAACAAAAGGCTTTTCTATTGTATGCTTACAAGACACTCATTTCACACGTGATATAGAGGCTTGCATAGAAGCACAATGGGGATACAAATGTGTTTTTAATTCTTTTTCTTCCAACTCCAGAGGTGTTGCGATACTTTTTAACAATACTTTTGAACTTGAATTACACAAAGAAAAGAAAGACTTCAATGGAAACTTATTAGCAATTGATTTAAGTATTAATAACAATAGAACAACAATAGTTAACATATATGGACCTAATGTTGATTGTCCAGAGTTTTATGAAAAAGTACGAGAATGTTTTATAGATTTTGATGATGATTACTTCTTATTGTGTGGAGATTTTAATATATAGCTTTGGATCAAGCTCTGGATACTCAAAATTATTTTCATGTAAATAATCCCAAGGCAAAGGATATGCTTATTGAGGTTATGAATGATTTACATTTAGTAGACTATATGCGAGTTCTCAAACCATGTAATAAATTGTATACATGTACATGGAGGGGAAAAAAAGCCATTTAAGCAAGCACGCCTGGACTGTATCTTAATCTCAGAATACTTTACTAATATCACTGAAGACTGTTCAATTAGATCTGGTTATAGATCTGACCATTCCATAGTAGTCATCGAGTTCAGATTTAACACATTTGAGAGAGGGCGGGGTTTATGGAAGTTCAAAAACCTACTTTTATATGACAAAGTCTTTGTTGAAAAGGTAAAACAACATATTCAATTAGTAAAAACACAATATTCCCATGACTCTCAAGATGAGAATTCTGAGCTTGATGATGCTTTATTTCTAGAAACCTTACTTAAGGAAATACGTGGAATGACAATTTCTTACTCATCTTACAAAAAATGAGAAAGAAATACTTTTGAAGCCAGTTTGATAGAAGAAATCAATGAAATGGAAACCAATGACTCGGAGGAGCTTGGGGTATTGGAAGAAAAACAAAAACAATTGGAAAATATAAGAAAGGAAAAATTAAAAGGTCATTTTGTGCGTTCTAGAGCCAAATGGATTGAAGAAGGGGAAAAACCCACAAAATATTTTTGTCATCTAGAGGCAAGAAACTATTTAAATAAGACAATTAAAACAATAGAAACCCAAGATAATGGGATTATCTATAATCAATCAGATATTCTGAAAGAAATCAAACAGTTTTATGAAAACTTATATACATGTAAGAATTACGACTCTGATTTGATCAATATGGACCTGAATAATATATTAACTTTAACAGAATTACCTAGACTTGATCAAAAAACTTCCATGGATCTAGAAAAAGATATTGGCGAGCGTGAAATCATTCAAGTGCTTAATGAAATGAAAAACAATAAGTCTCCAGGCAGTAATGGATTTACAACAGAATTTTTAAAAAAAAATTTGGAATGATCTTGAGGTTTATATTACTGGTGCTATTAATCAAATCTTTAGGCAAGGATATTTACCAGTCTCACAGAGACTTGGTATCATTTCTTGTTTACCAAAGGATGATAAACCAAGGCAATTCCTTAAGAATTGGCGGCCTATCACTCTACTTAATGTACTTTAGATTATCTTATTTCTAATACACAAACTGGCTTCACAAAAGGTAGATATATAGGGGAAAATACCAGATTTATATATGACCCCATGGCATATACAGAAAAACATAATTTACCAGGCTTGCTTATGCTTATAGATTTTGAGAAGGCATTTGACTCAGTATCATGGTCGTTTATATATAAGGTCTTAGATTTTTTTGGTTTCAGTAACAATGTAATTACTTGGGTTAAAATTCTAAATACCAATATCAAAGCCTCGGTTCTACAATGCGGAAAGCTTTCTGAATAATTCGACATTCAGAGAGGGTGCCGTCAGGGTGACCCTATTGCCCCTTACTTATTTATTCTATGTGCAGAAGTACTTGCTATTTTGATTAAACAAAATAAAAATATTAAAGGTATAGTTATCAATGATAAATAACATAAAATGTCTCAGTATGCGGATGATACATCTTTGACCCTTGATGGCTCAGATAAATCACTGTTTAATGCTTTGGAAACCCTGGAATTCTTCTCAAAGCTATCGGGATTAAAAATAAACAGCTCAAAAACAAAAATTATATGGATTGGAGCAAAAAAAATTTCTGCTGATGTCTATCATCACCCAAAATGGAAACTAGACTGGGGATCCATAAGCTTCACTCTCCCAGGAATACATTTTTCAGTTGATCTAGAAAAAATTGTAGAATTAAATTTTAGTCCTCAGATTCCTACCATTCATGCAATGATTAAACTGTGGAGTAGAAGGATTTTAAAACATATAGGAAGAGTCACAGTCATTAAAATGCTTCTCTTACCAAAACTTAATCACTTATTTTCTGCACTACCAAATCCTAGTCAAGAAATCATAAACTCATTAACACAGGAACTCTTTAGATTTATATGGAAGGCAAAATGTGATAAAGTTAAAAGAGTAACGGTTACTCAAAAATGCATGTTGGGTGGGCTTAACATGACCAATATAAATAATTTCATAATATCTTTAAGGTGCTCATGGATTCAAAAAGTATTAACATGCAACCAATCCTGGATAAACATTTTTGAAGATTCTTATGGAAAAGGAGTGGTGAATAAAATCTTAGATTTAGGGGATAAATATATATATTGTCTGCTAAAAATTACTTTTAATCCATTTTGGACTGATGTTTTTACTTCATGGTTGAAGGTAATGAGTTTACACTTGGCATTGAATTCTCGGACACAAACGAATTTTGTAAATGTTCCAATATGGTACAATTCAAAAGTTAAAGTTGGCAGGTCATATGTGTTTGCAAAAAAGTGGTATGAAACAGGTGTCAAGACAGTCAATGATTTTGTAGACTCTAACGGTGTTTTTCTAACAATGGATAGATTTGAAAAAAAATTGATATTGATGATGATCATGTTTGTTTTATGAAATACAACAGTATTATAAATTCTATTTCTACGATGGCAAAAAAACTGTGTGTGTCAAAAGAGTTGAGAAAATATGTTAATGGTCCATCCACACCTTTTCACTATGAAGATATACTATTGCATAAGAAATGCACAAATTATATATATAAGAACATAACTTATAAAGAAAAAAAATCCGACTTCAATTGCTAAATGGAGTTTCTGTCCATTTTTGAGGGGCTATAGAGATATCATTACCAAAGAAGGTTTTGAAATATGTTTTAAATTAACATTCGATTCAGCAGCACAATGGTTGCAATACAGAATTCTACATAGAATTATACCTGTTAAAAGTTACTTGAAAAAAATCAAAGTTGTGGATAATGATATTTGCTCATTTTGTGGACACAACTCTAAAAACATTGAACATATTTTTGTGTTTTGCGACAAAATAGGAACTTTGTGGAACCAACTAAGCTTACATATTTATGAGAAAACAACAAATAGAATTGGTTTCAATGTTTTTAATTTTATTTTTGGTGATTGTCCATTACAAAATCCAACAAAGTAATAAATTTCATAATTTTATATACCAAACAATATATATATTTATGTTGCAAACAAAACAGATTACCATCTTTTGAGGGTGTATTACAATATATTGTTAGGATGAAATATGAAATTGACCATTGTATATTTTCAAAAAACTATAATTTTAAAAAAATCAGTACAATCCGCTGGGCTGTATGGAAAAATATTTTTGATTAATGCCTTTCTTCTCTTTACTTGGTACTGTCAACCTTAATATGTTATTATAACTAAACTATGTGTGTGAATGTATGTATGACTGTTATTATCAAATGCTAAAATTTGCAAATAAAAAAAAAAATACATAAGTCTTATATTTGAATAGGTGGCGCTAGGCTTTTAACTTTTTATATCCTTATTTTTTATTAAAATACTTGATTTTCTAAATTTTTGAATTCTCTGGGAAAAAAGAGATGAAAGGTGAAGATAACGAACAGTGATCGATTTCCTAACTCCTATATAAAGCAATACAAAAAATGTGTATTTTATGTGTACCTTTATAAGACCCTTTGATTTTTCACCTTCACACAAATTAACAGACTATTCCAAAATATTATATGTCTATTATTATTTCACATATATTGAAGTTGTAAATGTAACTGGTTATTTTACTCAGATAAATTGAAAGTTATACACAGTGAATTCATTTCTTTTTCATTATATTGAATATATTTCATGCCAAAATGTGTAAAAAGCTAATATGTATACTTATTCATGGTGGGTAGTGTATGTTGGTCAAAAGCTCTCCAGAGCTAGCAAACAAGAAATAAAGCTTTATCATATTTTTCTATCATAAAAGCAGTCTGCTGGCGGCATAGATAAGACAAGCATGATTAATTTTGTTAAACAAACAAGAGGAGAAATAGGCTAGAGCAACATGTAGAAGATATTCAGAATATCGTACTGGCAAACTTATAAATAATTTGAATTATCTCCCTTTCACCGAAGCAGTTACTGTATATATGTGAGCCGCCACGACAAAACCAGGCTTGTTGAATTAACATGTAGCTCATAATTGAGAAAACGGCGTTAAAAGAAATATTATAAAAAGCACGTTGTTTATTTTTGTGTCGCTTGCGTTACACGCAGTGGCGACATATAGGGATCACTATCCGTCGTCTTGCGTCGTCGTCTGGCGTCGTCGTCGTCACAAAAAATTTCTGTCACAGTTTTCTCAAGAACCACATGGGGCAACTCCCTGATATTTGGCACAGAGCATCAGTGTGGCCAACTGTATTGTGTAAGACATTTTCGAATCTGTCGCTTATCAACTTCCTGTTTGCCGGGACTTAGAATTTTTTACAGCAAAAAAAAAAAAATTTGCTGAAGATTTTATTTTATGATTAACTGACGGACAGTATTTTTATGTACAAAAGGACAGTATTTGCAATTCCCATACTGAAGGACAGTATATGTGATTTCAGAACAGCACTAATTATAATTTTTCTTGAGAAACAGTAAATTGGATATATAAAAAGACAACAAGACTAAGCAGTAAACCCAACAGATAATTAATTATGGTTATTACCATTGTCTTGAAGAGCACAGTAACAGGTTGATACATATGTCCCCCATTTTTACCTCTCCTGAATTGAAAGCTCAAGTGGGCTATTCTGATCGCCTTTTGTCTGTCGTCCGTCCGTAAACTTTTCATATTTTCACCAGGGCCAATTTCAATCAAATTTGGTACAAATTATCTTTGAGTGAAGGGGATTAAAGTTTGTGCAAATGAAGGACCATGCCCCCTTCAAAGGGGAGATAATCGTAAAAATAAGGTGGGGTAATTTAAAATGTTCTCAAAAACCACTGGGTCAGAAAAGTTCAAATTTACACGAAAGCTTCCTGACATAGTGCAGATTCAAGTTTGTTCAAATCATGAACCCCGGGGGTAGGATGGGACCACAATAGGGGATCAAAGTTTTACAAATATATAGGGAAAATCTTTAAAAATCTTCTGAAGAATCACTGGGCCATAGAAGTTTACATTTGCATGAAAGCTCCTGGCATAGCGCATATTCAATTTTGTATAAATCATGACCCGTGGGGGTAGGTGAGGCCACAATAGGGATCAAAGTTTTACATGCGGATATATAGGGAAAATCTTTAAATATTGGCCAAGGTGACTCAGGTGAGCGATGTGCCCTATGGACCTCTTGTTTTTCTTTTATAATCTGTTTTCGATGCACGACGCCATTGTGACCCTTCAGGCCTTTGATTTACAGTATGACACGTTTTAATTCTTTACATGTATGTAGACATAAATGTTGTAAAACAATTTTCAGACTCATCGGTTGATTAATTTTGTTGTGCATTAATACATGTACATTAAAGACGTTAAGCTCAAATGTTTTTACTGATAAATTAATCAATTTAGTCTAAATTCCACATGTATCCAAATTCTCTATTACTTGCAGATACTAGGCTTATTCATCATTTATAAATTGATTTGTTTTTATTCAACTATATAAACTATCTAAATACAAAATTTTAAAACTTTTGCTGAATTAACGTATGGTGATTAAGCAGACCATTTCATCGGTAGAATAATAAAAACCCGGACATAAATGGAATGCTTTTGTCGCATCATGTTACATGCATTATGTACATCTTATCTGATAGAACAAATGTATCAGTTACAGAATCGTATATTTATTATATAATGTACCTACATGCTGTATATAAAGATCTTATACTCTGACAACTCCTTTTTTGTATATAAAAAAAATTTGATAATTATGATATGCAAAAACTTTATACTCCTTTTTGAATAAGCATCCAGTAAGCAAACACTCTTCTTGTGTCAACACCAATGTGGTTTTATGATGATTCTAATTTTATTTTTTGAAGGAGCTTAGGTAGGACCACGTCGCTTTCTAGATTTATATGGGGGAAATCTGTTAAAAGCTTATAGGGATTTGTGAAATTGAAGGAATGGAAAACGCTCTATACTTAATGAGTTTTGGATTCAAATATGCAGCTCTTGACATGTACATATGATATGTACTACATGTATATTGACTGAAAACTGACATAGTGCAAATTCAAGTAATTTGT
This sequence comes from Ostrea edulis, assembly GCF_947568905.1. Lineage (NCBI taxonomy): Eukaryota > Metazoa > Mollusca > Bivalvia > Ostreida > Ostreidae > Ostrea > Ostrea edulis. The sequence goes on from NC_079169.1 coordinate 86,510,611, forward strand.
TCAAATCATGGCTCCCGGGAGTAGGGTGGGGCCACAATATTGACGGATCAGTAGATCTTTCATATCTTGTATATGTATTTCTGATAGCAATACCTTTCGTTTCATGTCCTGATCTTTGATCTTGTGACCTTGAACTCGGAATTCTACCCACTTTTAAGGAAACATAACCTAAATACACTTGGAACCATTTTAGATGGAACTAATTCAACTTTCATATTTTGTATATAGATTCTTTCTGGCAAGACCTTGTACACCGTGATATTTGATCGTTTGACCTTGGAGTTTGACTTACTTTTTTAAAAAGTCCCTGATCTATTCAATATTTACTGAACTATTTAAGGTAGGGCTTTCAAATTTTGTGTGTGGGTTCTTGATGGCAATACCTTATTATTTCGTGAAGCTTTCTTTTTGTTGTTTTTTCGAATTCCACTGAAGAGTCGTAGAGCGAAAACGCGTTGGAATATTGTAATGCTGAAATAGATCGATCTATAGATAAAGCTCTATTTCAAGTCGGCAAGTATAATGTAGCATAAGAAAATGATAAGCTCTGTAGAGCTTTCGACCGACACATGTTAGAAGAAGCATGTGTAACCATTGGTTTTTACTTCCTTCATACATTTTGTGCACGTGAGAGGAGTATATTAGATACAAGACATGTAAACAAGCAGCACATACACATTAATGTATGAGACACAATGGCGTATATCTTGAACCTGATCCCACCTCTGGTATATCCAAGGGTCCGTGTTGGCCCATCTCTCTATTTTGTATTGCTTATAGGAGTTATAAGATTGATCATAGCTGCAATAATGTAGCCCTCTCTGATTTTTTTTTTTTAGGGGAGAGGGCTACAACTCCTTAGGATCTCCGTAATGGTGCAAATGCGGGAGTGATTCACTCCCGCAACATTTGCGCTCATTCTAAACATTTCCTGACTTTCTTTACGTAAATAAAATGATATTCTATGTTTCTTAGTCAATATATAAATTTACAACCTACAACTTAAGATTTGTGAGGCTCTATTCTACCGTTTTCAACAATTTCGATATATTCCAATTTTTCGATTCATATTTGTGCGCCATGTTTGATGTACTGAAGTATAAACTTCCGATTGTCAAGTCATTTGCATATGCCATATAAGGTAGTATTTACATCAATGGACAAGTATGGAGGCGAAAGCTATTTCGTCGGTATTGAAAAGTTTGAATTTAATATCAAGTTAAAAACCGAACAGCAGAGTGTAAATTCTTTCTGCAACAATATGATTTTCCTTTCTTTGTCGAAGTGGCTCGAGTAACTACATTTTCGCGCTGATTGTCAATGTTTAGGTTTTTCATTAGATCCACCTACGAGATCTAGCGATAACAAGCATGGCGGAGCAGACGAAGAATTTTGCATGCTGTGCATTGTATTTAATGAAAAACACCTTTATTAGACATGCCCGAGCACAAAGTTGGTACTCCTTTTGGTGTAAACAACATTTGGGACTAATACACAGAGTTTATTATCGGTTATTCATAAACTTATTTTGCACCATTACGGAGATCCTATGGAATTGTAGCCCTATTCCGAAAACGTCAGAATTAAAAAAAAATTGGATAGGGCTACATTATTGCAGCTAGATTGATCACTGTTCGTTATCTTCATCTTTCAGAATAAAGATTTTAACTCTTGCAGTGTACATTTACAATCAAACTTCAAACTTCTTTTCAATGACGGGTCTTTTGGATATGACCTTTAAAACGGAGGTCCCATATCGCTGCAGGCGTGTACGTGAAATGACCCTCACTGCTGCGACCGCAATCGCTAAGCATGGGTCTAAAGGACCTGAGCCACGAACCACCAAAAATGGCCTATTCTTAGAATTTGATGATTTTTATCATGAATGCTCTTTAGGGTGTTAACTTTCATTATACAATGGGATTTCATGAGTTATGAGTTGCTATGGTTTCTTATAGTGCTCCAAATTTGAAGATGCTGAATGTGTCATGAAGCCATTTTCCAACGCAAGTCTTGCATGCCAACGGAAAATGTGATGAATTTTAATTCATGATATAAGTAACAATGAATATGCTGAATCTCTTCAAAAGATGACAGTCAAATTCAACTTTATGGAAACAATCATGGTTTCTATGACAACAGTTTCAAAAAACACTGTAAACATGTAGAAAGAGAGACATTTTGCACTTTTTAAAAAAAATATACTTAGTAATCAAAACACTTCATTACTTAAAATGATTATGTTTTGCAATATCAATGAATATGAATCGATTAACTAAAAAAACCCAGATTTTTTGGGGGGTGAAATTTGTTTAGTTGTCTGCCATATATATGTAATTAGGCCATGCCAATTTGTAATCTAGTTCGTCGGATTCGCCGCTTCTATTTGTAACAAATCCAAATTATAATATTATCAAAAAATAATATCCGCCCGCGTGTTCAAAAATATCCGTAAATATTTTTTTTAGTTTTTACAACAAGCGCACAAATAACCTTGATGTATATGCTGAGAAATGACAGAAGCGCGGGCTCTCGAGAAATTTCCTAACAGTGTAATACGGTTAAGTTATTCATGATGTCTATCTTAATATGTACGATACTTCATAACACTGGATTGGAAGTTGTTCCTTATGCTGGAATCGAACTGGAAGCCGATGAAACTTTTGAAGCGCTATTCGATGCCACTATTTAGAGAACATTGACAGCGTATGATTGATTGTTTGATTAGCCTATATATTGACTGAAGTCTCTCTTGAGAATATTTCACTCACATGAAAGACGTTACCATTGCCGGTGACGGGTTGCAAAATTTAGGCCTATGCTCAGCGCTTATGGCACTGAGGGATCGTTATCGTGCCACACCTGCTGTGACAAGGATCTCAGTTTTTGCAGTCCTATCTGAAGGACCGCCCCATTTATTCGCCTCTTACAACAAGCAAGGGGTACTGATCGATGACTATTTTAAACCGGACCGACAGTTAACGACAAATTCACAAAATGTTTGGTGATGTCCTATCAAAATTCAAGAAAATGCTCAAAGCGATGCAATGGATATTGCATTTGCAATGAATGTCAAAACTGGATGTGTCCCTAGCAATATGCATATCTCTGAATCGAAAGTTTGTAGAAATGAAACTTAAATAAAATTCTTGAAAAAGACCTTATCAGTTAATGTTGCAAAGTACATGTATTAGGTATAAAGAAAATAAGTCTTTGAAACCTGAAATACTTCTTATTTATTGTAAACTATATCAACAAAGTTGAAAAATATTAAGTTTATGTGGTAAACAAATGATATCTGATGATTTTAGATCTTTATTTTTAGGCGCCCGCTTTTTAAAATCACACTTAATTCAATTAAAAATATTTATATTTCTTGTATTCGCTTGCCTCATAATTTTTATCTCCAAAATTAAAAATAATATTTGTAAAATAATTTCGCCCTCTCGCCTCACTTTTTTTGTTTGAAAATCTGAAGAACTATTTTACAAATTGGTGTGGCCTTACATGTATATTTTGAAATACATGTATGGATAGTAATACGAAAGAAGCCAAAAGTTTGTTATAAAGATGAATAATTGTAACTGAACTTTAATGATGTCTAGCATGTTTCTCAAGAACTTCAAACAATGTTGCACATACTGACCAACTAAAGACTTCATCAGCAAACTTTCAAAACAATGCCACAACATTCATCAACAAATTGTATAACTAATAAGTGAACACGCAATTTATGAACAATTACAAGCTTTTAAGGTCACTCTTCAGTTTCACTCTCTCTTTAGATGAGTCACTTTCATCAATTGGAGTTGGAATGTTGTTCGCATCATCAACAAATGTTCCCCAGCTTCGAACCCCAAATCCAGCTTGGCTTCTGTGTACTTCACCTGCAAGTGGTGTCAGATGTCTCAATATGAATGAAAATTCTCAACATGGTGTAAAACAAACAACTTTTCAATGCGTGTCAGTTTGCTAGAGCTTTAGGGGTATCAGGGGCGGATCCAGGAATTTTTTAGGGGGGTCTACCATTAATTTTAGTTTCCAAAAGGGGGTGGATGGGCTCCACCCTCAAAATGCGTATTTATTTATTTATTTATTCATTATTTTTATGCCCCCGAGATCGGGGGGGGGGGGGGGGATATTGTTTTTGTCCCGTCTGTCATTGATATTTCATATGAGTATTCCTTATGACAAGACCTTTCCGTGGGTACCAACATTTTTGACCCTTTGACCTTGGAGATTGACCTACTTTTTGAAAACTTTTAATTTCGCTAATAACTTTTGAACAATAAGTGATAGAGCTTTGATATTTCACATGAGTATTCCTTGTGACAAGACCTTTCCGTTGGTACTAAAGCTTTTGACCTTGACATTAGACCTACTTTTAAAAGAATTGACATTGGTCATAACTTCTAAATGGTAAATAATAGAGCTTTCATATTGCACATGAGCATTTCTTGTGACAAGATCTTTCTACTGGTACCAAGATATTTGTCCTTGTGACTTGACCGTCTTCGGAATTGGCCATTATCGGGGACATTTGTGTTTCACAAACACATCTTTTTTTATATACATTTTTAAGCAGAATTTTCTGACAAAAGGGAAGGGGTCGGAACCGTCCACCCCTGGATCCGCCACTGAGTATGGTACCCGTATACGTGCATACTGGATAGATCTCTACTTGTTTTCTATATGTGTATGTATGTCAGTGTAATAGAGTATTAGAAGTATGATCTATCTCAGAGGCCTTCAACTTTGTATATATTACATGTATTATAGTCCTTCAGATGCCTAATGGGTATATATATGTCATGTTATTTATTTAGAAGCCAAGTAATTTATTGCTGAAAGACAATATGCGTAATTTTCTGTCCATCATAACATTCAAGCTTATAAGCATAAGACAATGAGGCAGAAACTGATACAGAAATGATAAACAGGATGTAACGTCCTATCTGCTTCGGTTTATATCAGAAAACTGATTATCTCCTTGATGGGAATCAAATGGTCAGACAGGCTGAAAAACCATTTTGATATATTTTTAACTCAATCCAGCTACAGTACTTATCAAAAACCAATCAGAATGCCACTGAGCATGTCTTGATTTTGACATTCATATCTTTATTTTCATTGAAAGTAACACAATTTCTCGTTTGTCCTTCTTCAAGGTTTTCATCCCAACGTGTCAATTAATTCCTATTTAAATTGTATTCCAATGGATTCATTCATGGATACGCTTACAAATTCACATTTAGATAAGTAATGCAATGCCAAGCGGGCTATTTTAAAAAGCGCGAGTAAATGAGCGAAAACAAGTTATCGCGTGAACCTGTCTGAGAGAGATAAAAAGTTCCTTTGGCTAATGGTCATAAAAAAAGCTTTTCTAGCCTCTGTAAATTGTAAAACATCTTTGAACGTGTTTTGTCTTCTTCAGAATTTCAGAGACATACATGTAATTTGTTTTTATGCCTTCGAGATCGGGGGAGGTGGGCATATTGTTTTTGTACTGTCTGTCATTCTGTAATTCTGTCTGAAACTTTAACCTTGCTAATAACTTTTGAACAGTAAGAGCTAGAGCTTTGATATTTCACATGATTATTCCTTGTGACAAAACCTTTCTGTTGTTACTAAACCTTTTTACCTTGGCATGTGATCTACTTTAATTTTTTTTTTTTACATTGGTCATAACTTCTAAATGGTAAATATTAGAGCTTTCTTATCACACATGAGCATTTTTTAAGACAAGATCTTTCTACTGGCACCAAGATGTTTGTCCTTGTGACCTTGGTCATCTTTTGAATTGGCCATTATTGGGGGCATTTGTGTTTTACAAACACATCTTGTTTGATAATGCTTTAGAAATGATTTGCCGGTGATTCGGATCCGATTCAGATTGATACACACAGTTTTGCGATTCCTATAGTCGGGTCCATAGCTTCATTATAGATCATGACTAAAATGAATTATACTACTATAAATATGATTTAAAGAAGCAGTGACAAACGTGCATGGGCTGAGTATGAGTCGTGACCATGCTGAATGGGAATTTAATTTGAATGAAATTATTTGGTAGGATCCCAACTTTACCAGAGGCTCGGATTTTCTGAATATTTCCAATATGGTCTTAAAATAATCTTTCCTCAAAAAGCAAAGTGTAGGTCACTGATAGAGGAATCGGGATGATTTTTATTTTAAGTTTGAAACGGACGACGACCGCGACAGACCTAATTCGTTATTAAAACTAGTAGTGACAGTTCATCGCCAAACGCTCGGCACTGGGTGTGAATGTCACGGATCGTCTGATATGACCTTAAAAACGAATGTTCCGTGTCACAGTGGGTGTGACACTTCTCAATAGCCGTAAGCGCCGAGCATAGGCCTAAAGTTGAAACCTTTCACGGGTATTGGTGACGTCTCCGTATGAGTGAAAAATTCTCTAGAAGGACGTTAAACAATATTCAATCAACCATGAAACGGGACGCATTGAAAATGAGATTTCTTTATGATAATTTCAGGCCCTTGTGTGTCGTGTTGCATACCCAGTGTCCAGTGGCATAGCTTCCATTGAGGCAACCGAGGCAGCTACCTCGGTAAAAAAAACAACCCACCTTTTACGTTGTTAAAATGTCGATAGCTTCTGGGGGCACAGCCCCCCAGACCCCCTGCCTCGGTAATATTCGAACTCAAGCTACGCCTATGGTGTCGTCCGTAGTAGAGACAACGTAACATGTTGAGATACAATATTTGATCCTACTAACAATCTTGCAGCCTCTCCGTTTTAGCTTATCAGGATGGAGAGACCGAAAACACTTGGAAATGATTGCTCATTTATTTCGCAGCTTTTACACCTTGGTAAAGAGTACCCAAAAGGATACCCATACTTCAGAGATAGGTGCAAGGCAGCATTCGTGAAGAACAAAGACAAAACAGATGAAGAAGAAATCAAGCAGTTAATTGGTAGAGGACAATTCGTGGTGAAAGAGTTGGAAGCGTTATATATGTTGAGGAAGTACAGGGCACTGAAAAAGCGATATTACGAGGAGAGTTAAGTGAGACATTCTTAAAGTGCAATGTATTAGAGGTACATACCAGTATATAGAACTGACAGACAAAATTGTACAACAATCTTTTTATTGAATATGTAACAAAGTCACGATGCATTCAAGACATGATTTCAGTTTAAATAATAAACCAGGTAGATTGTTTCTGTTTCTGTGGTTATTTAAAAATCGTTACTCATTCAAATGGGCTGTACGCTGTTCACTGCTGTCATAACAGATACGGATAAATTACATCGACGTAAAGTAAGTTTTTAAATTGATAAGGCAGAAAGGTGGATGGTCATTTGGTTATGCAACGAGGACGCAATATGTACGTACTCGTTTATAATACTTACAAAAAAACTTGTAAATATTTTATTAGCACCAATAATTTTCATAAATAAACACTTTTTAGCTCGCTATGACGAATATCTGGAGAGCTCTTGTCATGACATCATGTCCGCGTCAGTATCACATTTTAAGGGGATTTTTAAAACCACTGGACTATATCTTTTGAACCAAGGGTAATAAGACTTTGATATTTCCCTTATACATGTAGATTCCTCATGGTTAAGCCTTTCATTTAGTATCAAAACTTTTGACATGATGACCTTGGACTTTGACATATTGGTCCAAAACTTTAACCTTGGCTGTATCTTTTGAACCGAGAGGGATAGAGATTTTGATCGTTCACTTATAGATTACTCATTACAAGATATTTCATTTGGTGTCGAGACTTTTGACATGGTGGCCTTGGACTTTGACCTGCTGATCAAAACATTTTCACCTTGGCTACATGTATATCTTTTGAACCAATGGAGTAGGACTTAATTATTTCACTTAAACATTGCTCATGACAAAACCTTTCATTTGATTCTGATTTTTTTTTTTACTAAATGGCATTGGAATTTTATAAGTAGAGCCACGCCTCCTGGCTAGTTAGGTTATTTTCCGACAACCTTGCTCTCGTTTAATGGTTTGATGAACCCCAATGTCATTGAAATCAAATTTGTGATCCATTCCTTTGTAGATACGTATTAGCATATTCTGGAGTAGGTCAAAGGTCATGTACTGTCAGTGACATTTATCTCTGAGACATTCTGTGCTGCAAATTGTATTAATAGATAAATTTTATTTATAAATAATACCTAAATTAAAGCATGCACTATGTTGTTTACATAACGCGTATTATTCAAGGTCTTTCTCCTGATACAGTCCCTCTTCTCCACACAGAATCAGTCGTCTGCTCGGCGGGAGTAACCTGAAATATTGCAGATAAAACGTGATAAAATTAACGGCGTGGCTGTGCAGTTGTATGTAATAAACCCTAGGGAAATGTGTGTCTCGATTACAAACTGCGGAATTACGGGAATAAAAAGTAGGTGAGTAATATATTCATACCAGAAGCCTACTTTAGTTAGTCGCTCAGTATCATGGCGACCTTGCACTGACAAGTTTTGTTTAATCACATTTTGACCACAGGTTCCGGAATTAATTAAGATGGTTTTTAATCCATATTATGAAAAAAGTATCAACTCACGGATGCTGTCATTATCTAGACTTATAATAAACACTGAAACGCTTGCTCCAGATTTTGCTTGCATCTCTAATAGTCCATAATTAAGCTTCATTTGAATTTTACTTGGTCATTAGCTATCGTCATATTGATTTAATATCTACTTTCCTTTTCGATACAACTACCCTGAAATAGCAACAAAATCGAGAGAGAGTAAAGTGGTCAGCATGCCTCTGCTGATCTAAGCCTATCTATGGTCAGCATGCCTTTGCTGATCTAAGCCTATCTATGGTCAGCATGTCTTTACTGATCTAAGCCTATCTATGGCCAGCATGCCTTTACTGATCTAAGCCTATCTATGGTCAGCATGCCTTTACTGATCTAAGCCTATCTATGGTCAGCATGCATTTGCTGATCTAAGCCTATCTATGGTCAGCATGCCTTTGCTGATCAAAGCCTATTTATGGTCAGCATGCCTTTGCTGATCTAAGCTTATCTATGGTCAGCATACCTTTGCTATCTAATCCTATCTATGGTCAGCATGCCTTTGCTGATCTAAGCCTATTTATGGTCAGCATGCCTTTGCTGATCTAAGCTTATCTATGGTCAGCATGCCTTTGCTATCTAATCCTATCTATGGTCAGCATGCCTTTGCTGATCTAAGCCTATCTATGGTCAGCATGCCTTTGCTATCTAAGCCTGTCTATGGTCAGCATGCCTTTGCTGATCTAAGCCTATCTATGGTCAGCATGCCTTTGCTGATCTAAGCCTATCTATGGTCAGAATGCCTCTGCTGATCTAAGCCTATCTATGGTCAGCATGCCTTTGTTGATCTAAGCCAGTGCGATGCAATATTATCTATTAGTACATGTATATGTACATTGTGATCTCCGGCTCTTGCTCGGGTATTCATCAAGCGTTAAAATGTTCGTGGTAGCCGGGTGGTTAGAAGGTTCTTGATCTCGGCGCCGTGTTAAACTTAAGGCGTTTAGCCGTAGTAAGTGACGGTTCCTTTTCTCGGCACCGTGTTAAACTTAAGGCGTTTAGCCGTGGTAAGTGACGGTTCCTTTTCTCGGCGCCGTGTTAAACTTAAGGCGTTTAGCCGTGGTAAGTGACAGTTCGTTTTGACAAGTACACGACATTAGAAGCTTATTTGGTGTCACCACTATAAGGAAACGTCATTGCTACGATCCCAAGGTCAAAATTTGATTTGTGGCAGTTCACTCAAAGCTGGAGACGTTTCTACTTGGCCATTGGGCAAAACAAAATTGTCGAATGAAATGTTAAGCAACATATAAACATACGAAAACTTGCCTCTGTATATGTCCATCAAATTAAACGACAAAGAAGAGGTCTAATCCTTGTTACTTTGAAGTTTCACAATTCTTGACTTTGCTATCATTTCCATAACCCGACTAAGGTTATTAAAAAAAACTAGATCACGGTTATCAATGGATTGTTACAGCGGGTGTTCATAATAATTTGCAGGCTTTCTTCAGATAAGAAAAAAATCAGTTCATTAAATAGATAATTTCCCAAACCCAATATGATGTAAAGCCTTGTCGCTGAACACCCTGATGAGAAACTGTCTCTCTTGTCCGCTGTTTTCGGTTGACGGCACTAAAATATATAATCCCGGACAGAGATTTTGTCGAATTGCAACTTGTTCTTGTGTAAAATAATCCATTTTCTGTCCCATATACTTCACAACGTATGTTTCATCTGTTGTATCTACCACCTGAAATAAAGAGAGGGGGCATCATATTCAACTCTATTAATCTCTACATATATACTGTAAACCAGCTTTCATTCGCGGCAACTTTATTTCGCAATTCACAAGTGGTAAACTGGTTCGCGGCAAGTAATTTTTTGCGATCAAGCCTTTTTCGAGTCTATGACATTCAAGGACTGGTTTGCGACGATGAGGTTCTCGCGAAATTTTCTCGCATGCGAATAACGGTTGGTTTACAGTATGTTGGTCTGTAGATCCCCAGATCCCTGTTATGGCCTGGCACTTGGGATCGTGGTTAGAACAGATAATACACAATATTACCAAACTTGCATATTACATTGACATTGTATCATAATGTACTAGGAAGAATTTAAGAGAATTTTCACATTACAGTGATTTTTCTACATTTTTGACAAGGGTCCTGTGGCTTTCGAATTGGGAAAAATTGTCGACATTTCAGTCAAATTGGGAAAAATCAATTTCATCATAAATAAGTTTTAAAATCATATCATACATTATATTATCTTTGTTTTACACATCTAATTTTCTTTAACCTTCTAAAATTTTCAATTATTCTATCCAAATCATCATTCCCATAATCTTTGTGAAATCTTATGTATATAATTCACATCGAATGTTTATTTTTTTCAAATACGTTTTCCTTTCATAATTTTATTTTTGGGGAAAATACAAGCTAAATTGGGGGGAAATTTGGCAATTTTTAAGAGGGGAAAGGGCCGAAATTCGGACCCAAAATGGGCCTTGAAAAATCAGAAATACAATGTAGAACATATAACTACACCCGCCTTAGCATTGGGAGTTTGTGGTTTTAGCTAACTTTTTTTATGTACAATACATAAGGTTGATTATCCATTGATTTAGTTAAAAACACTTTTAGAAAAGAAATAATTATATCCCAAATGCTCAAGTATCACTGTGATATGACACCTGTGCATGCGAAAGAACCTTGCACAAAATGACACGGCTGTATTATATTAAGGACAGATAACTGATTAGAATTTTTCATTACATTTTTACTTTCAAATTCTATGGGGAAAATAAAAAATCGTCTGCCAAATGTTTTGATGCACAAATGGTGTAACAAACATTACAATATTCATGATGTACACTCTTAGCTCTATAAGATATCAATTTGTTGTTATATGAAGACTCCTGCAGGAAAATTACGGTGCAAGTATCATTGATATTGCATAAATCTTAGGTAGACTGCTACTTGTACATTGTGACTTGTACCTTCAACAAGCTGCAGTGAATTCCGTATGGTTGCTCCTTGTGTACAATCTTTTGGGTCAAAATGATACCCACGTCACAAAAATGTTCCCCGTGGTTTTCTGCAATGAAAATTTATCTTGTGTATTTATGATCACCGCATTCCTATATTATCTCTAATTCAGCAGGACAACACATTCTTTATGTTGTTATCAATATCAGTACTAAAATGTCTATTTTCTTATATCATAAAGACCTTTGCTGGATACAGTGAATTGTATTTTGGGGTTTTGGAGGTGATTTGTGAACGAGGCTGCTGTAGGCCCCCGCCATTCTCCGTAGATATTGGCGCGGTAATCTGAAGTGAAAAAATGTCGTTTTGTTAACTCTAAACGTGACGAATTTAAAATGTAGGTTTATTACGAGCGGCAAAGACACCCCTCTTCAAAGCCGACATCGCCGTCTTTGCTCAAAACTCAATAAAACCCCCGAAAGAAATTGATCAAAACAGTTTTTTAAAACATCACTAGGAATTGTATTCGACAGGAACCCATATAATGCTTATCTAATCCTGTATTAAACTAATGGGATAAGACATACTTATGCAAGGAAATCAGATACCTGTTTGTCACAAGGAAAAGAAAGGAAATGGATTATCTATGAGTTTCCAAACTGCAAACAAAGTTTTTATAAAAGAATACTTTAAACCCGTTTGTTTACCCATTTTATTTGTTCCGACAAAAGCAAAATCTGGAATTAAACTGCCAATAGTGAACCCGTCAAAATATTGTAGGAAATCTTTCACATCCATGTAGAAGAAACAGTCTTCATAGCTATTGGTGTTATTGTAGACATCAAACGGACAGCCACCCCACTCAGAGCTCCTAGAAATACAAACTGTACTCTTAAAAAATTCAAACTGTACTTCTAAAAATACAATTTGTACTCCTAAAAAATTCCAAACTACACTCCTAAGAATACAAACTGTACGCCCAAAAAACTGTACTACTAGATAAAATGTACTCCTCAAAACACAAACTGTACTTCTAAAAAATACAAACTGTACTACTACAAAAATACATACTCTACTCCTAAAAATACAAACTGTACGCCTAAAAAAACTACTACTAAATAAACTGTTTTTCTTAAAACACAAACTGTATCTCTAAAAACTACAAACTGTACTTCTAGAAATACAATTTGTACTCCTAAAAAATACAAACTGTACTCCTAAAAATACAATCTGTACGCCTAAAAACTCAACTACTAAATAAACTGTATTCCTAAAAACACAAACTGTACTACTAAAAAATACAAACTGTACTACTAAAAACTATTCCTAAAATAATACAAACTGTACTACTAAATAAAAACAAACTATACTACTAAAAATACAAACTGTACTACTAAAAAATTACTCCTAAAAATAAAATCTATGCTATTAACTAAATACAAACTGTACACCTAAAAACTACAAACTGTACTACTACAAAAATACAAACTGCACTACTAAAAACTACAAAATGTACTTAAAAAATAAACTATACTCCTAAAAAAAAAATGAAACTGTACTCCTAAGAAAATACAAACTGTACTCCTAAGAAAATACAAACTGTGCTACTAAAAAATACAAACTATACTCCAAAAAAATACAAACTGTACTACTAAAAAATACAAACTGTATTCATAAAAAAATTACAAACTTTACTACTACAAAAATACAAACTATACTACTACAAAATACAAACTGTACTACTAAAACAACTACTCCTAAAATTAAAAACTGTACTACTAAATAAATACAAACTGTACTATTAAATAAATGCAGAATGTACTACTAATAAGTACAATCTGTACTCCTAAAAATACAAACTGTACTACTGCAAAATACAAACTACTCCTAAAAAAAACTATACTCCTAAGAAAATACAAACTGTACTACTACAAAATACAAACTGTACTCCTAAAAAAAATAGAAACTGTACTACTACAAAATACAAACTGTACTCCTAAAAAGAAATAGAAACTCTACTACTAAAAAATACAAACTGTACTACTACAAAATACAAACTGTACTCTTAAGAAAATACAAACTGTACTACTAAATAAATACAAACCGTACTTCTAAGCATAAACAAACAGTACTACTAAAAAATAAAAACTGAACTACTTAAAAAACTACTCCTAAAAATACAAACTGTATTACTAAAAATACAAACTGTACTACTAGAAAATACAAACTGTACTACTAAAATATATACAAACTGTACTACTAAAAAACCATATTCCTAAAACTAATACAAACTGTACAGCTAAATAAATACAAACTGTATTCATAAAAATGAATCTTTACTACTACAGAAATACAAACTATACTACTTAAACAAATACATACTCTACTCCTAAAAAATACAAACTGTACTCCTGAAAATCTGTACTCCTAAAAAATACAAACTACTACTGGATAAATACAAACTGTACTACTAAAAATACAAACTGTATTGATAACAAATACAAACTTTGTTTAGCTATACGTATATATAAGTATTTACTACATGCAAGGTGAAGATAACGAACAGTGATCAATCTCATAACTCCTATAAGCAATACAAAATAGATAGTTGGACAAACACGGATCCCTGGACACACCAGAGGTGGGATCAGGTGCCTAGGAGGAGTAAGCATCCCCTGTCGACCGGTCACACCCGCCGTGAGCCCCATATCCTGATCAGGTAAACGGAGTTATCCGCAGTCAAAATCAGTGTGCCAAAAACGGCTTAACAATCGGTATGAAACACGTCAGACAGCATTTGACCCAATGCGAGGTTGTATTGACGAACTAGATCGTTATAGCGACCATAGAATTTGCGAAATGTTGACTTCAATCGAGACTGTTGAAATATAATATAAACTTTGTTTAGCTATACGTATATAAGTATTCACTACATACAATATAAACTTTGTTTAGCTATACATGTAAGTATTTACTACAGACATACAATATAAACTTTGTTTAGCTATACATGTAAGTATTTACTACAGACATACAATATAAACTTTGTTTATAGTTATACATATATAAGTATTCACTACATACAATATAAACTTTGTTTAGCTATACATGTAAGTATTTACTACAGACATACAATATAAACTTTGTTTAGCTATACATGTAAGTATTCACTACATACATACAATATAAACTTTGTTTAGCTATACATGTAAGTATTTACTACAGACATACAATATCAACTTTGTTTATAGTTATACATATATAAGTATTCACTACATACATACAATATCAACTTTGTTTATAGTTATACATATATAAGTATTCACTACAGACATACAATATCAACTTTGTTTATAGTTATACATATATAAGTATTCACTACATACATACAATATAAACTTTGTTTATAGTTATACATATATAAGTATTCACTACAGACATACAATATCAACTTTGTTTATAGTTATACATATATAAGTATTCACTACAGACATACAATATAAACTTTGTTTATAGTTATACATATATAAGTATTCACTACATACATACAATATAAACTTTGTTTATAGTTATACATATATAAGTATTCACTACATACATACAATATAAACTTTGTTTATAGTTATACATATATAAGTATTCACTACAGACATACAATATAAACTTTGTTTATAGTTATACATATATAAGTATTCACTACAGACATACAATATAAACTTTGTTTATAGTTATACATATATAAGTATTCACTACAGACATACAATATCAACTTTGTTTATAGTTATACATATATAAGTATTCACTACATACATACAATATAAACTTTGTTTATAGTTATACATATATAAGTATTCACTACATACATACAATATAAACTTTGTTTAGCTATACGTATATAAGTATTCACTACAGACATACAATATCAACTTTGTTTAGCTATACGTATATAAGTATTCACTACATGCATACAATATCAACTTTGTTTAGCTATACGTATATAAGTATTCACTACAGATATACAATATCAACTTTGTTTATAGTTATACATATATAAGTATTCACTACAGACATACAATATAAACTTTGTTTATAGTTATACATATATAAGTATTCACTACATACAATATAAACTTTGTTTATAGTTATATATATAAGTATTTACTACATTCATAGAATAACTACGTAGAGAAATTAAATGATATTAACTTGGTTTAGTTATCTATATACGACATTGATAAGTGATAAAAACTTGATAATTTATCCATTTACTACTTTGACAAACGATAAAATCATCGTTTATTTATTTACGACATAGATAAACGATATAAACTTCGTTACGTTATTCATTTTCATGTGTACTACTTCGATAAATAATAAAATCTTCGTTAAGTTATTCATTTTCATGTGTACTACTTCCATAAATAATAAAATCTTCGTTACGTTATTCATTTTCATGTGTACTACTTCGATAAATAATAAAATCTTCGTTAAGTTATTCATTTTCATGTGTACTACTTCGATAAATAATAAAATCTTCGTTAAGTTATTCATTTACTACATAAATCGTTTACCCATGACTCCAGGGACCTGTCCACTCAAAATCACCCCAAATGTTTCTCAGCTTAAGCAGGTAAACATCTTCATTCAAATAAGTTGTAATCTATTACAAGAAATGTATACCATGTGAGCTCCCTGTTGATTCGCACTTGTTGTCTAGTTTTGCTGAATTTAACTTTACTCATTAGTATATGTAGGATTATATGAGGAAATGTTTGAATGGTAGTCTTATTACCGTACTAAGACTCGAGTACTCGTTTACTAAATGACTTAATATGATCATATGTCTTAGCTTAGTTTAAAGACTCATTTGATATTTCATTGAATTGTATACCTCAAGAGTCCCAATGATAGAAAACGCCCGATTCTCCCCTAATCCAAAAAAGTACGACTCTGTACTCTGTAATGAGATATAAGGTATGATTACTCAGCTGATTGCTTCTTATTTGTAGAAGGTGTGTATAATATATTTCTTACGTTCTTCATTTCAATTTTTATGCCCCGCTATGAATATGGCCGGAGAATATAGTATTTGTCATGTCCGTCTTCCGTCACCCTTTGCGTTTAGTTCAGTTTCGAAGAAACTATTCAAGATATTTTCATCAAACATTATATGCTAATATATACATGTATTGACATCATCTATTCAACTGCATCAATATTTATTTTTTTACCTTCACCTTACTTTTCCATATTTGGTGTTTAGTCCAGTTTCAAAGCAACCATTGACAATATTTTTATGAAAACTCCTACAATGATATTCAACTGTGGCATATTTTGCCCTTGACCTTCCCTGTGACCTTGACATTACTATTTCCTATTTGGTGGTTAGCTCAGTTTCTAAGCAATTAATTAAGTTTTTGCCCCTTTCTGAATACGGCCGAGACATATACATGTAGTAAAATTCTGCATAATTTTCTTTTTAACAACTTTACACATACAAGGCACTAAACGGATTGGCACCGGCCTATATCAGCGACCTCATCACTGTGTACGAACCAAAACGATCTCTGATTGGCACCGGCCTATATCAGCGACCTCATCACTGTGTACGAACCAAAACAATCTCTGATTGGCACCGGCCTATATCAGCGACCTCATCACTGTGTACGAACCAAAACGATCTCTGATTGGCACCGGCCTATATCAGCGACCTCATCACTGTGTACGAACCAAAACGATCTCTGCGTTCATGCCATTCACGATTGCTAGAAAAACCCTGCGTTCGTACAAAGACCTATGGAGATCGAAGGTTTGATGTAACAGCTGCCACACTATGGAACAGTTTACCGATAGACATCCGTTCGTGTGGCACTGTCAAAAGTTTTAAGACAAACCTCAAAACATATCTTTTTAGGAAATCTTATAAACTATATTTTGTAATATATTCTTTTTTAAATTAAAGGCTGGTTTGTCGCATGAACTCGTAATGTTTAAATTGTTTTATTTTATTTGGATGTTATATTTTATGCTCTGATTAATCTTATCATGTTTTACATTTTACATTGTTAAAGCGCTTAGAGTAATTACAAATTATATGATGCGCTATATAAATGCCGCACATTATTATTATTATTATTTTAATTTTTTCCACAAAATGAAAAACTTCAACTCGTTTTCCATTGTTGTTGTAAAGTTTTCACAGTTTCATCTTCATAACCACGAGGCTAATTTCAACCACACTTAGCACAAAGCATCCTCGGGTGACTGAGATTCAAATCTATTCAAACGAAGGACTATACCCCCTTCTAAAGGGAGATAATCACAAAAATAGGGTGGGGTCATATAAAAAATTTCTTCTCAAGAACCACAAGGCCAGAAAATTTCAAATTTACATAGAAGTTTCCTGACGTAGTGCAGATTTAAGTTTATTTAATTAATGGTCCCAGGGGGTAAAGTGGACCCCACTAATAGGGATCAAAATTTTACATGCGATATATAAGGAAAATCTTGATAAATCTTCTCAAGAATTACTAGTCCAGGCAAGTTGCAGATTCATGTTTATAAAAAAAATCGTGCCCCCCCCCCCCCCATTAGGGAATCAAACTTTTACATGCAAATATATGGGGGAAATTTTTAAATATGGGCTAAGGTAACTCAGGTGAGCGATGTGGCCCATGGGCCTCCTGTTTTCATATTGCATTACAAATGTCACATTGGGCGGGGCATTCATGTTCTATGGACATTTCTAGTTTGGAGTTATATACGGGTTAGAATGTTTACAAGAGGAGTTGTGAATGCATCTAGTTTGATTAGCTTAATTACCTTAACACAGCAAAAGACAAACGCTCCAATGTCAAGGGCATCTCGGAGTTTGTTATAAACCGCTTCTGTCCCCTGGATTGGATATCTAAATTTATACTGAACTGCATAACCTCCTGTCAGTCCATGGAAGAACTCATCAAACTCCTTTCCCTCCATGTCCTTGTAACTCCCCGTAAATCTACAATTTACAAAGTCTGATGGTAGCCATTTCCTCGTATATGCACTTTGAACAGTTGAAAACAATGCGCGTTTGAATCTTGATAAGTATAGTACGTTTATTTTAACGGCGAAGAATTTCGATAGAAATGTAAATATAAATTTTGAAAATGCATGAAGATATGAGGGTATTCGCTATCACTTTCTCTCTGTATGTGTGTGTAAAAGGATTTTCTTGTTTCAAAACATACTTAGCGTAAGCCTTTTCAGCCAGTGTGATTCCAATGTCGTTTTTGAAAGGAGTAGAATGTGACGTCATCACCAAACATTGTTCCTGAAGAGGAATAGCATCATCTACATATACATCTACCCACTGCCCAAAATACCAGAACCGGAAATGAACAACTCGATCATATGTCTTCTTTTCTGCAGGAGGACAAGTAGGCTGAACAACCTTTAAACAAAGAAAAGGTGGTTTTACAAACTCACGTCATGCAGTCCTGCTAAAAGCTGTGTTAGTCCTTGTGTTTAGTTTAAAATATTTGTTGACTGTTGCGCTGTGTATTACATGAATAAAAAAACAACAACAAAGCGTAAAAACTTGGGTTGGCTGTGACCTCACAAACAACCTTACATCTAAGATGAACATTTTAAAAAAGAATTGTAGTTCTTTTATAATTCTTCATTCGTGTGGTAAACTAAATACGTGTATATACATAGGTGATAAAACTGGTATTCTTACTCGGACCATAGTTGCACTCAGACAGAAACAAAATCTTAAGTTAGAAGTAAGATGCTGTGTAAAATGGCCACCGGGTCTGTAACACAGGACTGAAGTTTTATTATTTCATTATAACAGACATTTTTCATCATACCACAATTCTGACTGTACAGCATATATATACTGTGAGTACATGTATTTCTACATGTTATGAACTTTCAAAATATCCTTCATGCCTCGTGTTCAGCAGACATGAGAGTTGGTTTTAGGGTATGTAGTTACCCTTAATGTTTTTAACACTTGTGGTAGTGTTTCAAATTTAACAGAGCAGAAATGTTATACGATCTAGAAATCTTGATATGCACTCTCAGCTTGTCACTTTACAAATGCTAGAAGTTTTAAATTTCAGGTGTCGTTACTTGATGTGTGTAAACTAATAAATAAATAAATCTCCCGAAAACAAAATATTCTTGAAGTAATCTGAGTAAGTATAAATTCGGTATTTCTGTACATTGTGTACATTTACCTCATCAAACATGATTTATATTTTGATTTTCGATCAACAGAATACCACACGGACAAATACATTGTCATATAATGAAGACTTGTGCCAGTTCTAACTTTGTAAGTGTGTGGTTAGCGGCAGTGTCCCAGTTACCCTGTCTGATTTGACCGAATCCAGCCCCTGTAGTTCACGTACTGTAAAAATCACTTCCTTGTGTACGAACAAGTTTTCATATAGTTCTAGACTAAAATGTAAGTGTGGGCGATACATTAACGAGTTGCTCTTTAGAAAAGAGTACTCAAATAAATAAATAAATATGAGATTCTAATTTAAAGACTTAAACAACAAAAATATAAATGAACTCTCTGGTTATGTCGATATATTCTCTGTGATTTTCCTTTTATTTACCTTTGAAAATATTTCGTGGCTCTCCATTACAGTTAGGAAAGTTAGTAAGAACTTTGACGTATCAAAATAACCTCCAAGTACGGTACAAAAACGTAAGTCTGTTTGAAATAACCCGGGTTTCTCTGTTAACGCTTCAGCTTTAACCCAGGTGGTCCCTGGAGGTAAACTATCATTAAGTGGAAACTCCGTGTCTGTCCATTCATCGTCTCCAGCTAAATGAGGGTGGGGCTTCCGATGATATTCTTCCGGGATGTGGCGAAAGTCACTGTTAAAGACGAAGAGACCCTCTACTTCTGTTTTGTATTGTAGGTAAACGTCACTGATGATTTTGGGGGTTGTAGATCCAGTCGATTTGGATACTGATAATTTGGAAAGTTGAGAATCGTCTAGTAAGAACTGCTTTTTACTGGTAACGTTGTCTTCCTTTGCGTCTTCCTGTTTGGAGTTTGTATTTATGAACGTTGCACTTCGGATGAAATCGCTGCTTCCTCTCTCTTCTGTTCCAAGAGGATTTTTATGATGAAGTTCCCTCTTCCTTCCCCGACCTAGATCTCCGTCTTTGTACCCACCTGCTAGTGAAGTCTGTTTTCTGCTTTCTCTGCTGTTCAATAACGATTCCGGAGACCTAACCAAGTCTTCTTCTGTTTGAAAAAAGGAAAATGTGGCGCTAAACTCCGCCATGGAAAGTGCAAATTTTCTTCTTTCTGCACAATTCCTTTCTTTTTCAATTCCTTATATTGAAAATCTCACAGAAGATACCAGATACGCTTAGACTTAAATTGTATGTTTAAAAACACTGTTTTGACAGCTCAATGGTTTCAATGGATCTCTTTTATTTTCTGCTTTTAACAGTTGTTAAAGTAGACGCCTTGATCGACGAAACGATAAGGAATTGAAATTTGAATTGAAATTTAAAGGAGATTCGATAGACTGATTTTTTGGTTCATGGTGATTATACTAGTGTGGTTTATTAAATATCCAGTAATGTCTCATTTATCATATTTCATAATTTTGTGCATAACAAACATTTAACAGTCAAGTGATTAAGTGGTATATGTATCTAAAGGGTCTATCTGCTTCATAGGACTATGGCGATTTACTACATATCATTAAAAATGTTACCGAACTTAGAGTTACGGTAAAATTTAAAACCACCAAGAATGCAATAAACGCATCGCAGATTTTTAATATTATTATTCCAAAGGTATTTAAAATGCTGTTCTAATGAAGACCAGATGCCATGGAAAGCGTTTAAATTACACTGTCATGTATAATCTATACTAGTATCTATTTATATTAATATAAAAACAAGAGGCCCATGGGCCACATCGCTCACCTGAGTCACTTTGGTCCATATCAGAAGACTTTCCATATATATTTGCATGTAAAACCGTAGTCCCTATTATGGCCCCAACCTACCCCTGGAGGCCATGGTTTTTGCAAACTTGAATCTACAACTATGTCAGAAAGCTTTCATATAAATGTGAACTTCTTTGGCCCAATGGTTCTTGAGAAGAAGATTTTTAAAGATTTTTCCTATATATTTGTATGTAAAACTTTTAACCCCCTTGTGGCCCCATCCTACCCCCAGGGGCCATGATTTGAACAAACTTGAATCTGCACTATGTCAGAAAGCTGTCATGTAAATATCAGCTTTTCTGGCTTAGTGGTTCTTGAGAAGAAGATTTTTAAAGATTTTCCCTATATATTTGTATGTAAAACTTTGATCCCCTATTGTGGCCCCATCCTACCCCCGGGGGCCATCGTTTTAACAAACTTGAATCTGCACTATATCAGGAAGCTTTCAAGTAAATATCAGCTTTTTTGGCTCAGTGGTTCTTGAGAAGAAGATTTTTAACGATTTTCCCTATATATTTGTATGTAAAACTTTGATCCCTCTTGTGGCCCCATCCGACCCCCGGGGGCCATGATTTTAACAAACTTGAATCTACACTATGTCAGAAAGCTTTCATGTAAATCTCAGCTTTTCTGGTTCAGTGGTTCTTGAGAAGATTTTTTTAAAAATTTCCTATATATTTGTATGTAAAACTTTGATCCCCTATTGTGGCCCCATCCGACCCCCGGGGGCCAGGATTTTAACAATTTAGAATCTGCACTATATCAGGAAGCTTTCATATAAATATCAGCTTTTCTGGCTTAGTGGTTCTTGAGAAGAAGATTTTGGAAGATTTTTCCTATATATTTGTATGTAAAACTTTGATCCCCTATTGTGGCCCCATCCAACCCCCGGGGACCAGGATTTTAACAATTTAGAATCTGCACTATATCAGGAAGCTCTCATATAAATATCAGCTTTTCTGGCCTAGTGGTTCTTGAGAAGAAGATTTTTAATGACCCTACTCTATTTTTACCTTTTCTTGATTATCTTCCCTTGGAAGGTGGTCTGGCCCTTTATTTTAACAATTTAGAATTCCCTTTACCTAAGGATGCTTTGAGCCAACTTTGGTTGAAATTGGCCGAGTGGTTTTTGAGAAGAAATCAAAAATGTTAAAAGTTTACAGACGGACGGACGCCGGAATACGGGTGATCAGAAAAGCTCACTTGATCTTTTAGCTCAGGTGAGCTAATGATAGAGATATAAATGAACTAAACTCCAGCAGTATGCGTATATACTATCTATAATGAATCATTAAAATTATACCATAGTATGATTAATATTTTCAAGCCAAAGTGTACTATTCCAATGAGCGACCAATAGAACTGACGTTTGATAACAGCGCCCTGTTCTTTGCTAAACAATTACGGCTCAATAAAACTAATGAAATTAAAAATAAACAAAAATAGAAACAGCAGCTCCATCCACTACTCGTATAGAAAGTGTCAGTATGTCTACAATCATGCAATGGATTTCTACAAGCTTTTTCGATAAGGTCCCAATTAGCGACCTTAACCCTTTGATCCCAAAATCAATGGGGAATTTCATCTGTTACTAAGATGCACGTGAAGTATTAAATCAATCGAGCAAACAGCGCGGTCTCTATAGTGTCTACAATTCATTCTATGAAGTTCTGTAGTGACCTTGACCTTGAACCTTTTGATTTTAAAATAATTAGAGTTCGTCCTTTTTTCAACAATAAAGATTAAATAAATCGATAAACATGGCTTCTAGAGTATTCCCAAGCATTTTTCTATGAAGTCCTGTTGTGACCTTGAGGTTTGAACTTTTCATCCCAAATCGTTAGGGTTCTTTTTCTTTTAATAGCAAAGTTACATATGAGGTGTCGGTTTAATCGATCAAAAAATGTGGCTTGTGGAGTGTCTACACACACGCGCGCACGCACTCACGAGTTAAACTCTGGACATTTTACTCACAAACTTAACATAAAAGTGCTTCGCACTTTTATTGTCTTTATTTTAAGACTGTTTTATTCAGTCTGTGAGTAAAATGTCCAGATTTTACACGGCGATAAATTCTTCAAAACGAATGTTCAATCCCATAATAACAAAACACCTAATACATGTATTTATGTATTGACTAAAGGTGTTTGTTATAGCTTGGTCTGGTTCATTTTCTACATCGTATCCGGTAGTTTTATCTGTGCAAACAATTATTTGCGGATCCGGGGTTCACTAGATTGTTTCTTCGTTAGGTAAATCAAGGTTGTGGAGATGCGTATCACAAAAGGTTTTGGCACGATACAAAATTCCCTAACTTGAACGTCTCGCTGTTTGATCCTACTATATCCAGTTTGGTGTTTTAAAATTCTAGATCATCTTGCAGAGTGGTAACCTCTAATCCTGAAGTTGATAAACACTTAAAAAGTTGGTAGACGAGCTTAAAGGGTACCTTCAGTCAAAAAAAAGATCTTTTTTATTAATCGATGGAATTGAACTATCTAAGTTGCACCTCGATGTCTGCACTGACAGCAGATATATGCGAATAAAATCTGTCATTTTCTACCTTCTCATGGAAGGTCTCTTATCAGTTGTGTAATGTGATACGTAAGAAATGTGTCCAGGTGCTTACCATCACGACCTCAGAATCAAATGAAATTGAAGTGTTTGGAGAAAATGTTAATTTGTCTGATTTAGATGTCGGGGAAGATTTTACAAATCAAGAAGGTTCTAGTAAAGATCCATCTGACTCAGAGGAAGAAGATTGCGTTGTAACTCCCTTAGATTTCACTATAACAGTAATCGGTGATTTCAACAGATAGATTGTAAACCAGAATTAATGATAACTTAGGTGACTGCAAGTTAATTAAGATGTGATATTGAATTGAATTTAATAATTCCTCTAAATTTTCCTAAAATGAAAATCCAACAGGACTATAAAATTAGGTATGCATGCTAAACGCAGACTTGTGAATTCCAAAAGTTTTAAAAGTGTATGTTTTTTATATATATATTTTTTTACTTTCAAGCTTACTGAGTTTTCACTACTATGCATTGTGCCAGATATATGTATATCCATTTTGGTTGAGGACCTTGTAATGATTATGTTTGTTATGCAATGATTTACAATAATACATTTTTTATATTTTTCTATAGATAATAATTAATGTATTCCTAATTTTCTCATAATTTCAACATGTTATACACCTAATGTGGATGATGTAAAACTACTTGGAAATTTTCCTGGTTTTTTTTTATTTTGAATTTTTATTGATTTTTGTACACATAAAGCACATGAATTATGTACTAAGAGAGAGAGAGAGAGAGAGAGAGAGAGAGAGAGAGAGAGAGAGAGAGAGTGTGTGTGTGTGTGTGTGTGTGTGTGTGTGTGTGTGTGTGTTCCTGATTCCCGTGTGAATCCGGGTTAGAATAGGTCCTTAGTACCCCTTGCTTGTCGTAAGAGGCGACTAAATGGGGCGGTCCTTCGGATGAGACCGCAAAAACCGAGGTCCCGTGTCGCAGCAGGTGTGGCACGATAAAGAACCCTCCCTGCTCAAAGGCCGTAAGCGCCGAGCATTGGCCTTAATTTTGCAGCCCTTCACAGGCAGTGGTGACATCTCCATATGAGTGAAATATTCTCGAGCGGGACGTAAAACAATATAAAATCAATCAATCTTTATGACATTATTATGCAACTTCCGAGTTACCCAATAGTTCTTCCCCTTTGTGGAACCCTTACCCACAGTGAGACATAAAATATACTATTGTCCACACGCGGTGCGTACAGATGCTTATCACTGCCTTCATATATTGCCTAAAGGCCGATTATCAGACATCATGCAACCACCCAAACTGCAGAGGCACACAATAATAGTAAGTTTAGTTGTATTTAATAATAAAACAACTCAAACAAAATCGATAATCGCCATTTTCTTTGATTAGAATATCACCCGTGCAGAAGAGGATATAAAAATAATTTCATATTTAATCTAATGGCCCAATTCAATCAAATATTATTCTTAATATGATCAGTTTAATGTATACCAACAGCTGATATAAAAAAAATTTACACTGTCATTGCTTTTATCCGTATTTACATAGCTAGTCTATAGTATATTTATACATCTTGTACCCACCCAAGCGTTCAACAGAACACTAAACGCACCTCTATCACAGAAGAGCTGATATCTCGGAAGTTGCGTAATGGAGGATGTTACCATAATATATATAATATATTGCCTAAGGTTATTAGTATGAGGATGACATTTCCTGAAACTTTAAAAAAAATTCTCGACATGTCATTAATTTGTTGCATTTGATAATGTATAGTTCTACTGTGTGTAGTATACCTTTAAACATTCTGATACTGCGGGGTTTTTTAAAGTACAGTTACGTTCCCCAGAACATTTTATTAAGTACAGTGTATCACATGACTAGAGCGTGTTTCTTTATTCCTAAACCCGATCGTATGGTGATACATCAGGGTCATAATCATATTTCAACATCAATGATTTTACATTTCTATTTCAACATGTTTATTCTATGCTCTTGTAAACAACAATTCCATTTTAACATTTGTATGTCTGTGTATGAGTTTTATTCTCTATGTTTGTTTTAACAACTTTATTTCAAAATATTTGTGATTGCTTATAATCTTTTTATTTCTGTTTCCAACTTTGGTCTTACATTGTTATGCTCACCAAAGAATTGGGAGAGCATTGTACATGTACACATGTAGTCGCATTTATGTATGTCCGTCCATCCGAGCTCATATCTCTTAAACTTTTCATCAGAAATTTATATAATTGATCACAAATGTTGCTTGAGACAAGGACTTGTGGACCAAAGTCTCTCAATAAATTGATCGTAATTGATCACAAATATTCCTTGGAACAGAGAACTCTTGGACCAAGGTCTTTTTGAAACGTCAAGGTCACCCAGAATATATATCGTACACAAGGAAACAGTTTCCCAATTTAACAATTTTTGAACATGTATTGATCATATATCACACAAATAAATAACAGCCAAACAGCTTTCAGACAAAGGTCACTCAAGCTTATTTCGGAAACGTCAAGGTCACTAAGAACATATAAATAAGAAAAAAGTTCCTCATTTCAACAGAGGTATTGATTATATAACACACAAATTTATAAGTAAAGGAGTAGTCACATCTTATCGGATATCATAAACGGACGTCGCACGGATAAAAATAATTGTGACTAAATGCTGTTCGTTGGTATCCGTTGATGAAAGTCGTTCCCGCCGCTGCTCGGTACTCCTGTGATCGGTGTATAAAGCGTGTAAAACGCATAAGAACCGCATGATTACTAGACAAATAACGGTCAATTAACGGACATTACCATCTGGATAACTAACAAGTACCAAGTTAAATGAACATGGGACACATAAGAAACTGATATAACGTTCTTTCAACGTTAGACGAAGGAACTTGTAACGGCCACGTGACTGACAAAACGGATATAATTAAAAGCGGATATATCTTTTCAAACTTATCACCCCCGCGGACATATTCCCATGATGCCTCCAAAAGGAAGGCCTACAAGTGCTGGGAAGGGTAAAGGCAGGGCAATGGGAAAAGCTGAAAGACCTCCATCTCCTCCCTTTGACAATGCTGGATAAGAGCAGACCGTCCAAGATTCATAGGTAGAAGTCCTGTTTGAATATAGAGCTATTCCCGAGGGCTTACCTCTGAACAACGGACAATTACTGGGTTAAATGAAAATGGGACGCATGAGAAAATGATATAACGTTCTTTAATAGACGAACGGACTTGCACCGGTCCTTTGGACCTCTGCTTGGCAACCGTTATTCGCCAGTTACATACGTTTCTTGTCCGTAAACATGCGGTTGGTGTCCATTACATTTTAGGTTGACTCGCTGCATGTCCGGTCGTGAAGACTAATGTCCACCGTACATTGGTGGATCTGAATTGGACAAGTACAGGAAAAGAAACGCATGAGTTCCGATTTAAACGCATATCAACGCATAGGTACCATACACTAAGCAGACTCCATAGTTCGATGGCATCCGTTTCAAGTTTTGAATATGCTCAAAACTTTCCGCCGGATAGAGCGGACTTCGTTTGACAATGAATGCATTGGCCGAAAGAGAAACGGACAAAACTCAAACGAACGGAGACGAACAGATTGACAAATTTCTATCCGTTGGACGTTCGTTACGGTTATCCGGTAAGGTGTGGCTCCTGCTTTAGAATAGGTAAACGGCTTACAGACAAAGGTCACTTAAGGTCATTTTTTGTAAATGTCAATTCACTCCGAACACATTTCTTATATATGAAGAACATGTATACAAATATTTAATATTCTATACTATTACAGTCCAGAAGCTCTTATACTCGTGTGTATTATTTTCTACAACCAACAATTGGCAACCGTACATGATATAAATATTGGAAATTTAATACGCATTAATAAAATTCAACATTATTCGAAGTACATGCACCTGTAAAAATTGATTCAACATAACAATTTGCTACTGAAATACATATAAACTCAAACTGTTTAACAGTTATTTACCTTGTCTGGCCTTAAAAGTTTTTCTTCCTAAGCTTTGCAAAGTTCACAGCGGTTTTTCGTAAAAGGCACCCTGCCTTTGTCAACAACTTTCATTAAAAAAAAAACCATACAAGTTCTCGATAGCAGCCTTGACTATTAAAACACAGGTATTGCATGCTGTATTCGGCGTGTTTGTTGAGAGTCCTATTCCAGGGCCGTAAATTACATGGAGGCGGAGGAGGCAGCTGCCTCCTCCAACTTTTGAGCCAAAAAAATTTAAATTTAAAGTTCATTAGAATTTATGTTGTTTCCAATAACTAAGAACATGATACCTCCCTTAAAAAGCATTCCAAATCTTTCTTTTAGAATGAGTTAGTCAAGTAACATCTTAGAAGGCCCTAGAATCAAGGATTTTGCACGAAACGTGTTCAGTGTGCACAAAATGTGCTCAGCGTATATTTACCATTTAGAAGTTATGACCATTTTTAAAAAAATTAAAAGTAAGTTAAATGTCAAGGTCAAAGGGTTTAATACCAACGGAAAGGTCTTGTTACAAGGAACACTCATGTGAAATACCACAGCTCTATCACTTATTGTTCAAAAGTTATTAGCAAGGTTAAAGTTTTCAAAAAGTAGGTCAAACTCCAAGGTCAAGGGGTAAAAAATGTTGGTACCCACGGAAAGGTCTTGTCACAAGGAATGCTCATGTGAAATATCAAAGCTCTATTACTTACTGTTCAAAAGTTATTAACAAGGTTAAAGTTTTCAAAAAGTAGGTCATACTCCAAGGTCAACGTCACAGGGTAAAAAATATTGGTACCCACGGAAAGGTCTTGTCACATGGAACACTCATAAAAATATTAAGATAAAATTAATAACGCTAAAACAAAAATGCTACAATATAATTGTGGCACAGATTTACTTCCATATCGGGGTTTTATGAAGTTTGGATTTTATTCTAGTTTCAGTTTCGAATATTTATGCATCAAGGAAGTTATTGTGTACAAAAAGTGAAACGCCCGTTTTTAGACACGATGTAAGTGAAATACATGATAAGTACATCTCTCTGTTGTTCTGGTGGAAGTACACTGACTCTGATGTAAGTTTTTCTCGTTCAATGGTTTTTAAAGATTTAGAAAACCTCTGCATTTGTTGATGCTAATACATACCTAGTTCCATAAGACATTCGGTCTTTATTTCGCCTTGTGTCTTTTCTCCTCAGACGAAATAGTGTGTGTAAATGTACACCGTATCGAGACTGACATACAGTAAAACTTAATTCACACAAAGTAAACGTTTGTCAGTTTGTATAATATTTGATTTCATATTTAATGTGTGAAATGATATGCATGTATGTAGCCTCGGTGTTGTATACAGATATTTTCCTAGATTTTCTGGACTGCCAAAACAATGAATACATGTACATTTTTAGGAAAGTCCGTGCTTTTACGTATCAGGTTTTAAATTTTAAACACCGACTAGAAAGTTCCAGTTATAACTTCTTTGTCTGATGTTTGTAGTTTACGAGAACTGTACGAGTCAAATTTACCATTCAAATGTGAATCTTCAGATATATTTACCATGAATTATTATAGTGTCAAGTCCTCACTAGCTCCAATTGTACAAAGCAATGTAATATCTACATTGATCTCTAAAAGGCTCATAGCTTGCAATCTAAGCCCGAACAAGTTAAAAATCATACATAGGCGTGACCCTCACAGTGGAATTCAAACTGTTTTTAGTGAGTTTTTGTTTGGATCAAAGAAACTCAGAATTATAAATCCTCCGAAAATCATCAGCAAAGTTGTTGAATATTTCAACTCTTCTTCATAAGTACTTTCAAGAAACAAAATTATTTATACATGAGCTGTAGTTGCTAGAATCTACATATATGTTACACTATATTTATTTTTTCTATAAGTATGAAATAGCATGTATGTATTTTTATGTATGATATGATTGATAGTCAAAAAAAAAGTATAACACACACACCAAAACAATTGTGAAAAAAAGGAAGGGGTGGGGGTGCCCCCCCCCCCCCACTCATTGTGTTCTATCCCCCACTCCTTGTGTTCTACCCCCCCCCCCCCACTCCTTGTGTTCTAATTTTCTGGTAGGACAAAATTTTCAGTATGTTTTACACACACACACACACACACACACACACACACACACACACACACACACACACACACACACACATTTATATATATATATATATATATATATATATATATATATATATATATATATTGTCATATTCTGTTAATCTTGATTTTAAGACAGTATTTGCTGTTTGAAAAACTTAAATTTAAAAATGGGGGTTTACGTATTCAAGAGACCATTTTGCAAACTATCTCTGGTCAACTATGGTAAAATATGTGTGGGGTTTTTTTTTTTTTGTTAACCTTAGATATAATTCTAAATATTTTTTTAAAGAAAAACTGACACGTAAACAATTTAGATTTTGAGAATTTTTCAAAATTGCGATATTCTGTGAATTTTTTCTGAAGGATATGAGCAGATTAAACAGCAATTGTGTATGTTTTCAATTGAATACCTTTAAAAATTCTCTCAGTAAATGAATATCTATTGGTTTTTATATATTATAGCTTAATATGATGTGCTTTGGTGCATATTTTTAATAAAACATGAGATCATGCATTCTTGTGTTAAAATTTGGCTTTTGCATTTGGGGGTATATGTGCTCTGTAGCACACGATATAAAAATAAATCCGCAAAGGTATGTCTAATATGGGTTTTCTTAGTTCATTTATGAGTTGGTAAAGTTATTTAAATGCATTTTTTTGATTGACAGAAATTTCTTATAGTATTTACCTACTTTAAAGGCTACATGTATCAAATATCTGTACCATATTTTACCCCTTAAAATTCTCAAGGCATTGCACTTAACTAGTCAACAAAACCTAGGTATGTCCTATATAAACAGCATATCTAATTTATTACGTGCAGTTCAATGTCAAATATCATGAGGCTCCGTATTTCTGTCTGATGTCAATTGTTCGTCTTTGTTTCGTTTTTAGCTCACCTGAACCGAAGGTTCAAGTGAGCTTTTCTGATCACTTTTTGTCCGTCGTCTGTCTGTCCGTCTGTCTGTTAAACTTTTCACATTTTCGACTTCTTCTCCAGAACCACTGGGCCAATTTCAACCAAACATGGCCAAAAGCATCCTTGGGTGAAGGGCTTTCAAGTTTGTTCAAATGAAGGGCCATGTCCCTTTCAAAAGGGAGATAATCACAAAAATGCAAAAATAGGGTGGGGTCATTTAAAAATCTTCTTCTCAAGAATCACTGGGCCAGAAGAGCTGAAATTTACCTGAAAGCTTCCTGACATATTGCAGATTCAAGTTTGTTCAAATCATGGCCCCCGGTGGTAGGATGGGGCCACAAGGGGGGATCAAAGTTTTACACACAAATATATAGGGAAAAACTTTAAAAATCTTCTTCTCAAGAACCACTAAGCCAGAAAAGCTGAGATTTACATGAAAGCTTCCTGACATAATGCAGATTCAAGTTTGTGCAAATCATGGGCCCCGGGGGTTGGATGGGGCCACAATAGGGGATCAAAGTTTTACATACAAATATATAGGAAAACTCTTTAAAAATCTTCTTCTCAAGAACCACTGAGCCAGAAAAGCTGATTTTTACATGAAAACTTTCTGACATAGTGCAGATTCAAGTTTGTTCAAATCATGGCCCCCGGGGATAGGATGGGGCCCCAAGGGGGGATCAAAGTTTTGCACACAAATATATAGGGGGAAACTTTTAAAATCTTCTTCTCAAGAACCACTAAGCCAGAAAAGCTGAGATTTACATGAAAGCTTCCTGACATAATGCAGATTCAAGTTTGTGCAAATCATGGGCCCCGGGGGTTGGATGGGGCCACAATAGGGGATCAAAGTTTTACATACAAATATATAGGAAAAATCTTCTTCTCAAGAACCACTGAGTCAGAAAAGCTGATTTTTACATGAAAACTTTCTGACATAGTGCAGATTCAAGTTTGTTCATATCATGGCCCCCGAGGATAGGATGGGGTCCCAAGGGGGGATCAAAGTTTTGCACACAAATATATAGGGAAAAACTTTAAAAATCTTCTTCTCAAGAACCACTAAGCCAGAAAAGCTGAGATTTACATGACAGCTTCCTGACATAATGCAGATTCAAGTTTGTGCAAATCATGGGCCCCGGGGGTTGGATGGGGCCACAATAGGGGATCAAAGTTTTACATACAAATATATAGGAAAACTCTTTAAAAATCTTCTTCTCAAGAACCACTACGCCAGAAAAGCTGAGATTTACATGAAAGCTTCCTGACATAAATGCAGATTCAAGTTTGTGCAAATCATGGGCCCCGGGGGTTGGATGGGGCCACAATAGGGGATCAAAGTTTTACATACAAATATATAGGAAAACTCTTTAAAAATCTTCTTCTCAAGAACCACTACGCCAGAAAAGCTGAGATTTACATGAAAGCTTCCTGACATAAATGCAGATTCAAGTTTGTTCAAATCATGGGCTCTGGGGGTTGGATGGGGCCACAATAGGGGATCAAAGTTTTACATACAAATATAAAAGAAAAATCTTCTTCTCAAGAACTACTGAGGCAGAAAAGCTGATTTTTACATGTAATTTTTCTGACATAGTGCAAAATCAAGTTTGTTCAAATCATGGCCCCCAGGGGTAGGATGGGGTCAAAAGGGGGAGATCAAAGTTTTACATACAAATATATAGTTAAAATCTTTTTCTCAATATCCATTGAGTCAGTAAAGCTGATATTTACAAGAAAACTTTCTGACATAGTGCAGATTCAAGTTTGTTCAAATCATGGCCCCCGGGGGGTAGGATGGGGCCACAAGTGGGGGGGGGGGTTCAAAGTTTTACATACAAATATAGGAAAAAGCTTTTAAAATCTTCTTCTCAAGAACCATTGGGCCAAAGAAGTTGGCATTTACATGAAAGCTTTCTGACATAGTGTAGATACAAGTTTGCAAAGGGTAGTTTGGGCCATAATAGGGACTAAGGTTTTACATGTAAATATATATGGAAAGTGTTCAGATATGGACCAAGGTGACTCAGGTGAGCGATGTGGCCCATGGACCTCTTGTTTCCATTTCTCCATATTTTGTCATTCAATTTGAACCAAACTTGTAAACACCCTTGTGTAAAGGGGATTTAAGTTTGTACAACTGAAGAGACAACTGAAGAGACAACCCAATCTCTTTTTCTCATGTTCCAGTGAATTGGTCGTCGAGTTGTTGCTACTGTATTGTGTTATGGGTGATATGTTTAATGGCTGTTATTTCCTGTTCGTTTACAAAGCCTCCACATTTAATGGAAACTTCAGTAACAGGGTTTACATAAACCACAAGGATTATATTGCATATTGCAAGGATATAACAAACAATGTACTGCATTGGACAATTTGTCGCCTGAAAATTACTTCATATGAGTGATTTGAACTGAAAAAAAAGTATGAGATTTTTTTCTAAAGCTTCTATTTTGTTAGATATTTCAAAAGTCAGTACAGTGTATCTTTAAAGGTGCAGCCATATTTTTGTAGCGACTTTTGTCATTTTACAATATTTCGTTCTATTGAACTAACACAATATTACAAAATGTAATGCACACGGCTTGAAATATCAATCATACATTGTGATTGGCTGTCTCCATCCCTTTTGTAAGAGATGTGCTTATTGCGAACAAAAAAACCCAAAACGATAAACTAACTGGTAGGGTATGAATTGATTGATTGCATTTGTGCTTTAGAATACTCTTGTTAGGAATATCAAAATGAAATATTGTTATTATTCAACTAGTTATTTACATTGTTCGAAGAATTGTCGAATATTTGGAAAACATTTCAGTTACTTTTAAAATGCGTATATTTTTGTGTCTTTTGTTAATGAAGTTAAAGCAATTTCTGTTTGAATTTTATTTTGTATGTAAGCATAATGCGCGTATTCAAATGAAACAAATTTAATACACGTGTCATATTAAGGTTATAAATACCAGTCATTTATTGATTATTTCCGGAGGTGGATACAAAATTAGTATGAATTGTTTTACTGAGTATCAAACCTGTCGCGGTAGTTCAGTGGTAGAACATTCGATTCGTAACCGGAAGGTCGGGAGTTCGAGCTTAAGAAAAACATAGGTTGTGATTGCTCCTTCGTAATCACGGATCTTTCAGATATGACCTTGAAACAGGAAGTGGTTGCTCCTTCACGGGTTGTTCGGATATGACCTTACCAATGGATGTCCCGTGTCGCGACAGGCGTTTGAACGTTGAAGACCCCTCACTGCTACGACCCTGAGCGCTAAGCATAGGTCTAAATTTGTGGTACTTCACCTACAACTGGTGACTCCTCAATATGAGTGAACAATTCTCGACGAGAACAACTACAGTACATTGTCTCTTGTCCGGTGATCATGTCCCAGTGAACTATAGCTGTCACGTGATTATATTCCATTAATATACTATCATGAACTGTATCACTTATAAAAGTAATTTTAAACAAAACCCAATTATAATTAAATACCAAAACTAAAAATATAAAAGAAATGCACATTGCAATAATGAACACTTTCTGTGTGTACTTTATGTAATTACCACAATATCCCCGTAAACGAAGTTTTGGGGGGTATACTGGAATCACCTTGTCCGTCCGTTTGTCATAGACATCATTTGTCCAGAGGATATCTTTAACACCTTAAGAACATATTTAATTAAAACTTTATGTATTACTTATATGAATAATAAGGTTATGCACCTACTATTTTGGTTGAGATATTTTAATACTCAAGGACGTTATGGGTATTTTTCTTCCATTTTGAGGGGGTGTTGTCAGTTTCAATAGCATATTTTATAAAATCAATGCACATATTTGATTCAAACTTTGTGGTATATAATGAAGTTGTGCTCCTTTATAGTTTTATCGAGATTCATTAACATTCAAGGAAATTATGGATATTTTCATTTTACGGGTGTTCTTTCAACTTCATTGACTTTGTCATTTTCTTTTATATTTTTTAATGCTTTGTTCTTTCACAGAGACAACTGCATTAGTTTAGGAGAGGGTATAATGGAGTCACTAGTCCATTTGTCCGTCTGCCCATCTCTCTGTGGATGACTTTGTTAATAAAGTATGTGTCGTTTTAAGCTCATGCATGTTGAATAGTTAGTAGATGTCCGTGTAATATTCAGAAATCATATTAAGTATATCGTCAATATTCTGATCCCGTGGGTTAGAATAGGTCCTCGGTACCCCTTGCTTGTTGTAAGAGGCGACTAAATGGGGCGGTCCTTCGGATTAGACCGCTAAAACCGAGGCCCCGGGTCACAGAAGGTGTGGCACGATAAAGATCCCTCTCTGTTCAAAGGCCGTAAACGCCGAGGATAGGTCTAAATTTTACAGCTCTTCACTGGCAATGGTGACGTCTCCATATGAGTGAAAAATTCACGAGAGTCTATACAGCCAACCATCACTATTTAGAGTAACACACTACTGCAGAATATATACTCTTGCATTTATAAATATTAATTGCTCTCAACAATCTTCACGGCAAAAGGATTTGTTTATTCTTTAATGAACACAAATTCACTATTTCCCACCATCCATCCAATGTGTCCCGTGTGGGTATTAGTCCCTCTAGGACAGTTCTAGTTCATAATGTTTCTCGATTTTGATACGAGTAGCCCAGCAGAGGGGAAATATCAATTATCTTTTTAATTGGTATAGTCTCAATTTATTACTAAGCTATACTGGTTGCATATATCATTTGAGCATTGGAAAACCACGTTCCCAGCTCATACAATACTGTATGTATGTTTATTCAGAAACACAATCATGTTATATCTGTTTACAACATGTGATTCACAAAATATAAATATGTGGCAACAGTGACAATAGCAGATGGTGGCGGATGGACAGTTTTAATATCATAAAAAAGAATAATTAACAAGTACATAAACCTATCTAACTATTTCTAATAAATCAATTACTATTTCCCTTAAACGCATTTGTCAAAAATTTCCCTAAATATCGCAATTCTTTTACATTATTGGTAATTAATAATTGTGTAAGTTTGAAAGTTGAAGGTCTAAACCAGTAATATTTTTTGATAAACTCTTTTTTCAAATCTGAATATAAAGGACACGTCAAAACAAAATGATATTCATCTTCTAATTCATGACAGTGTGTGCATACTCGTTCAGATTTTGGTATATTCCAGTGCCTACCTTTTTCAATTTTCAAAGAGTGTGCAGATAGTCTTAGCATGGTAATATTTTTTCTTTGTTCTATAGAAAGTTTCTTTGTTAGATAAAACTGAAGTGTAAAGTTTTCAGTCAGAAATTTATAGATACACTGTATAATATTTAGAAGATTCACTTATAATGCCCCTTATTTCTTGTAAAAACTTTTCTCTTAACCTAGTGCTAAATTCTTTCAAAAAAGTTGTTTCATTCAAAACATTCTGTGTTTCCCATGCATAGGAGAATCCATTTCTTTCTAATAAATTCTTAACATTTGCAGCCCAGTTGGTACACTTATTACATGTTAATAACATATTCTTATATATTTCTTGCAAAATACAATTGTCAGTCCTCAACAAAGTGAGCAAATACTTAACAATAGCCATATGTCTTCTATATTTCATTGGTAACACACCTAATTCATTAAATACTGCTGCATTTATTGCTTTTTTATTCACACCCAATAAATGTTTACAAAATTGTGTAAATTCCTTATCTATATTTGGGGCTTTATGAAATCCCCATGTTTCACAACCATAATTCAATATAGGCATAATAGATATATGTGTAAAACATATATAATTCAGTTTCAGCATTCCTTACATTAGTTTCTTAAACCAAAAATCGCTTTTCTCCCCTGGTCTGCAGTAATTTCTTGGGTGACACTAAATTTTTTCATTGTAATTAAAAACAACTCCTAAAGAGTTAAAATTATCTACTATTTCTACTTGCTGATTGTCCTATGACCAACATTCGTTGTTTACACCCTTCCTCCATTTCTAAAGATAACCTTTTTTTTTCTTTTTTTTTCTTTTTTTTGTGGTATTTACAGACATATTCCATGACTTTGAGTAAGTCTCTAACTTATTCAATAAATTCTGTAGTTCAGAAGCAGATCCTGCAAATAATACTGTATCGTCTGCATACATTAATAAATATTAGTTCAAAGGACCTAAATCTAAACCATCACAATTGTTTTCTAAAAGAAAGGATTCAAAGTCGTTTACATATAAAGAGTACATTAATGGTGAGAGGGCCTCGCCTTGAATGAGATCCGAGTCCATATAAAAAAGTTCAGTGATATTTTTCTTATTCCTAACATAAGCTTTAAAGTCTGTATACAAACTTCTAACAACCCTCAGAAGTTTACCTCCTATACTTTGTTTCGCTATTTTCTTCCATAAAGAGTAGCGATTCTCACAGTCGAAAGCTTTTGTATAGTCTATAAAACAACAGTACAATTTTTTCTTCTTCTTTCTTAATAATAATGATGATTGGTTTTAAATAGCGCTTTTTCCAGCTGCTCAAAGCGCATTACAATACATTATTACCCCGGCAGATCGAACATCAATCAAGAACTTTCTCAGCTTCCAGGGAAGCTGCCGTTAAAGGTGCTAGTCTCAGCACTAACGTTCTTACAATATCTTTCACTGTCTATAACCAGGTGCCCCTTTTACACTTGGGTGGAGTGAGGAAGTTCATGTAAAGTGTCTTTCCCAAGGACACAACGTCGGCCCTGCTGCGGCCAGGATTCGAACCCAAGACCTTTCGGTCGAGAGTCTGACAGCCTAACCACTAGGCCACCGACGCCAAACTTCCTATTCTGAAATTATGCAATTTAAAGCAAAAACTGCATCTCTGGTACCGGTCTTTGGTTCAAATCCAAACTGTGCATCTGTTATGACATTATATTCCAAACTAAACAGCATTAATCATACATTTATACTCGTGGCGCAGTTGTAAGCGCCGTCTTCTCTCTCTCTCTCTCTCTCTCTCTCTCTCTCTCTCTCTCTCTCTTGTGATGTTTTGTGTATTCCATGGTAGTTTTCACTATTTACTTCGTCATTTATATTCAGAGAATAAATGGCATAAGCTCAGTTCCAGTGTTCATTACGTCTTTGCACATTTATACAAGTTTTTTCGCGGATACCAGATACGATTTGCAGAAGTGGGCTGTGTAAAGAGAGATAACTGTAAGGACTGTAGAGTTCCGTATAGGGTACCTGTAAAATGCGAAACGAAATCTAACGAAACAAAACTTACCAAATCGAAAGAGATTGTATAACCAAACTGTCTAATTATGATAATAAAAATGATATCTCAAGCGGCTCCTTTGAAAATTACGATAACCACAGTTAGCATCGAGCATTGTTTGAAGAAGCTGGTGTCTGAGAAAGTTGAAAGCAGGAAGACGTTTAACCTCTTTTTCTTTTTTTTCTTTTTTTTTTTTTTATCTCTAACTGCTAAGTACTTTCTATAATGAAAAAAATATGTAGCACCAAATTATACGAATACAATTTTGTAAGATATATATTTATTAGAAAATATTAATGGTATGCAGTAAGTCTAGAGATAACTCTATATATCTGGGGTGTTGCTAAAACGGGGTAGTAAAATACAAAATATTTTATGTAAGGAGGTCATTATTTTGTAAAATCAAAAGGCTCCAATAACTGGTGATACCGAAGCTTACGGTTGCACGGGACTTCATTTTTGTGTAATTATGACCTATTTCTAAGTCTTCTTTTTGATCGGACGGGGATTCGAACAATCCCCTTTTCCCGCTTGGCTGTGCTTTCACCCCGGGTTATTTAAACGTACATGTATGTCGTTCCGTGAGTTTTAAAACAAATTTAGACTACTTGACAAGTATATCTTAAAAGGCCCCAGAGACCATACGCTTAAAGGACTTATTTTTCTTCTTCATTTGAACACATAATTAAAATTTCGAATACTATAGAAAATAATTGATATAAACACATTATTAATTTTATTGTACCGTATCGAATAAATCTTATGAACACCAAATGAACAAGACTATATATTTATCATTTTGTAAACTGTTATACAAGCAGCTGAGAAACTAAGCATTTTTTTCATTAAAAAATATCAGTATCGAATAAATCTTATGAACACCAAATGAACAAGACCATTTATCATTTTGTAAACTGTTATACGAGCAGCTGAGAAACTAAAAGCATTTCTTTTCATTAAAAAATATCAGTTTCAAGTCAACAGATAGTGTGTCTTTCTATAGGTTTTATTTTTTAGATTAGAGAACCTTGTTCAGCCCAGATACTAGTATTATATTGTTTGCACTTTGTTAACCATGTATTGGGTTTTTCCACCTGTTTGAAAAGATAGCACGTGTGACGGGAAGGCTTAGATCTCACTACAGAGTGAAATAAGACAGCGGGAGAGGCCCTGCTGTATCACCGGAAGAAGTATAATTGTTGTTTTATGTTTTAAAATGCTGAGAAAGGTCACCGCAGCTAGTGTTTGCTGTATCATATCATATATGAAGATAAGGCAAATTATTTGAGTATGAAAAATGTCATCTATTCAAATGACGAACTAGATAACAAACTATTAACAAGGGGATCATTGTTCATTCGGTGACACTTTCTGCGCCATCTTTTTAGCACCATCACTCTTCGTCACGAGATAGTCTACGATTTTTGTAAAAGCATACTGGGTGTGAAAAGTGCTACTCCTTATATAATGATTTATTGCAATGTGTGAGAAAATTACGAATTTTAAAATATTGATTAAAGCTTTTATAAACAAAAAATTGTATCTTGAAATCATGTTATGACTATATGTGTGATGAAATGAGTAGTAAACAAAACTGTAAAAATTGGGTAGTAAATGTTAAAGGTATTTTGTCAAATGTTGGATTGATGAACCTATGGTTAAACCAATGTACTTTGAAGCCACAATACATAGTTGCAGTTGCTAAGCAACGTATTTTTGATTATTGTAAACAAACAATACTTTCTGAAATCAACTCTTTCTCAAAATGTAGAATTTATAAACATTTGATTGACCATTTTACTTTGCAATCCTACTTACTGAAAGAATTCCTATGCAGTATAAAAAGCTTATATGTATAAGTTAAGGTTATCGTCTCACTGGTTAGTTATTGAAACCGGTAGATTAAAAAATGCATCTTTAGAAAGACGTTTATATCCTTTATTTACATGTACCTTAGATGTAGAAGATGAGTTTCATTTTTTCTTTAGGTCTACCTATTACAGTCATTTAAGAATCAAATTTTTGAAAAAAGTATTATTATATCAGACCCTCTGTTTTTAAGTTAATTCAACTTCTATCGACACAGAATGTAAAGAAATTTTGTAACTTGAGTAAATTAATTAAGAATTCCTTTGAAATTAAGAAATACCATTGTATAAGCACATTTTCTATTCTTTCGTGACCTTTATATGATTTTAGATTTATTACATTGTATACTTTGTCTATAAGCTATATTTGCTCTTGACTACTAAACAAGAACAACGGCAATGCCAGTTTTTCAATGCTTTCGTAAGTTTGGTAGGAGCAAAAACAGAAAGTAAAAATGGCCTTTTCTCAACATCATGAACATTGCGTGTTGATTTTATATGCAAGAGTTTGTTCTGCGTATGATCAGTTTTTATCGAGGCAGGCTACTGAGAAATACGTGGAAGGTGCAGGGGTTTCAACAGTCTCGTTTAAAGTCAGCATTTCGCAAATTCTATGGTCGTAATAACGATCTAGTCTGGCAACACAACTTATCATTGGTCAAAGGCTATCTGACGTGTTTCATGCCGATTGTTAGGCCATTCTTGGCATACTGATTTTCACTAAGGAAAACTCTGTTTACCTGATCAAGATATAGGACTCACGGTGGATGTAATCGACCGACAGGAGATGTTTATTCCTCGTAGGCACCTGATCCCACCTCTGGGATATCCAGGGGTCCATGTTTGCCCAACTCCATTTTGTATTGCTCATATGAGTTATGAGATTGATCGCTTTTAGTTATCTTTGCCTTTTATGTAATTCAATTAATGATTCATATTTTCGTCCCCTAAATATAATAGCTATTTATTAATGTAAAACTTATACGGTACCAATTTTGATGCACCAGATGCGCATTTCGACAAATCTATTTCATAGTCAATCTTAAATAAATTCTTTAGTTTGTTGAAACACAATTAACAAACATGATTTTGACTGCGGATAACTCCGTTTACCTGATCAGGATATAGGGCTCACGGCGGGTGTGACCGGTCAACAGGGGATGCTTACTCCTCCTAGGCACCTGCTCCACCTCTGGTGTGTCCAGGGGTCCGTGTTTGCCCAACTATCTATTTTGTATTGCTTGTGGGAGTTATGAGATTGATCACCGTTCGTTATCTTCACCTTTCATACGTGGACAATCCCTCGTTTTCATGCGGTTCGTATTCAAAAACTTCGTCTAATTATTTCTTCAAAGAAAATTACGCGATGACCACATATTCTACACCATGTTGCTGATACCGCACCATGCGTGTTTTGTATCGATTTCGACCGATTATAAAAGCTATTGTCTGATTGGCTGCTCGCTATGTACAACACCAATCATCCGTCTTTAGCCCATGTTTTGAATGGTGACTGATGTCAAGGGTTAATGCGAGGTAACGAACCGATAACCCTTGACTTATGAAGATGCAGAGAAAGGAAATACACTTTTATGAACATAAAACATTTATGGATACTGTATTCATAATTACCGCCACTGTCTATAAATACCACCTATTATTTTGGTACTGCGCATGCGCAATTTAGTAGCG
Source organism: Ostrea edulis (assembly GCF_947568905.1). Taxonomy (NCBI): domain Eukaryota; kingdom Metazoa; phylum Mollusca; class Bivalvia; order Ostreida; family Ostreidae; genus Ostrea; species Ostrea edulis. The sequence continues at coordinate 86,552,520 of NC_079169.1, forward strand.
TCACTCGCCATTTTTTATTCGGTTACCACCACCCACCCCACCTCCTAGCGGAAGATACCCCATCTTTGACACTTTTTGTATATACAATTTGCCAAATTATCTGCTCTGATAACTTGAGGTTTTTTCTAGTCATAATATTGTATTTATGCTTTTTTATATGGTAGTTTTTAGGATTGGGGCATTTTTGTAATGTTTTACTAGTCACAATTCCTTAGCTTGAATTGCAGTATTGTGTTCTTAGTTTGTTATATTCTTAACTGTTTTATATGATGTTTTTGGTATAATACTTTGTCATTATGTTTTTAATTGGGTGAAACAGAGCACCACTCTATCAGTTATCCATACAGGAAATTAAAGCTTGATATAATTTGGTCCCAAAAACTATTTCAGTCAACGGAATTTTAATGGGTTGGTCACGTAAAAGGAAACAGAGATATTTATGATTTTGAGCTTGTCTAAAATGCCTGATCTAATAATACTAATGTAGCTGCGAAGAGGAAGATCATGCAAGGCATGTACATTATATATATTCTGAATTGACTCAGTGTGAATACAATTAAATTATTGACAACCAAATACAAATGAATGGAAACGAAAACGGCATCAATTACAAACGAAAACAAATACTAACAAAAACCAGGGGAAAACTATTTCACAAAGATGAATGTACAGATTGATTGTATATTGTTTAACGTCCCTCTCGAAAATTTTTCACTCATATAAAGACATTGGACGTACAGAATGTTATGCACAGGGCGGTATATGTCAACCAATATAATACAAAACAAAGTATACAAATAACGTAAAACAACAGAATATCACGTGACATTGAATATCTGTAATAAGCATCTGTGATAAACTCAAAATTTGTGATTTTGTAAAGTAACTTTAATAATGTCTTATGGATTTTAAAACATGCATGAGTGGTAATTAGAGAAATGATACCCCAAAGTGAGTAGGATGAATCGCCGCTTAGTTAAAGTTTTATAGATCCATTAAATATGTTTAGTGTATTAGTTTGGTTTTCATACATTGTAACTTTCCCGAATATTGCTCTGCTTTGTTAAGATGAATCTCCAAGTTGCTAGTGTTTGCTTTGAATTCACAAACTTCAGTTGATGCATGTAATTCGTTGAGAATACAATTTTTGACAGAGGGGTTGTCCAGTATGATGTTTGTGGTTTGTTTGAGCACCTCTTTACTGTTTATACGTCAGGAAGGCTACTGATACGTTGTATCTATAAGATATTGGGTTATATCAGCATCTGAGTTAGAATTAGGTCTGATCCTTTTCAACGATTTAGGTTTGTCCGACGATTCAAAGTGCAGGTAACAAAGTAGATATTCAGAGCATTGTGAAATACACGCGGCCATTTGCTGGCTTTGTTACATATGACTCTGTAACCTTTTTATCAGACGTCTTTTCTATCCATTGTTAAGTTAGCATCACAAGATTTCACGCTCTCTAACCCTGCTTGTCATTTCAAACATGGAAAACAGTAAGCAAATAATTAAACTGAAATCTCCAACTAGTAGACATTTATACAAAGCATGTTTTGCAGTTTTTGTTAAACTAGAGTAGTGTGACATGTTCTAACGACACGTGCGCCAAACGGTTTTTTTCCCTCTCAAAAAATAAGGAAATGAAAATTTAATTTATGCTTTTAAAAGTATTATGAATGCAATTTAAAACGTGGAATGTAATTCATCCCCAGTACAGTTGGAAAAATTTGCATAAATGTCTATTAGTTGAATATTTGCTTACAGGTTTTCGTGTTTGAAATGACATGCAAGTCCAGAAGTTCTAGTTGTCCACAGTAGAGAAGCAAGTGTGCAGTCACACAGTATACAAAATACACGGAAAGTCCTACACTAATTGACCTCTACACTGATTGACCTTACAGTGATTGACCTCAACACTGATTGACCTTTGCATTGATTGGCCTTTGCACTAATTGACCTCTACACACTGATTGACCTTCACATTGAGCTCGTTCATGATAGACGTCTCCATGTGAGTGAAATATTCTCGAGAGGGACGTTAAACAATATAAAATCAATCAATCGTTCATGATATTGAACGTTGAGGTCGCCTTTTATCTTTTGCATAGGTTATTCATAATTTGATTTCAATCATTAAGAAATTGTCAATCCCTATACTTAAATCTTATTAAAAAGCATGTACTTCTGTAATGTGTGATTGGTACAGGTTAGAATTGTTTACCTAAATTTAAATAAATTTCCAATGACATGTAGACAGAGTGCAGGTTGCATATTATTTACAATGGTTGGAAAATTTAATTCTGTTCACAGGCCGTAATTCTTGGCTCTTTATTCAAATATCTGCAACGGCCTTTTGACGACGAATATTACCTTCACTCCCAGAATTTAAGGCTTGCACTTGCATGCATGAAGGAACATGTCCGTTAATTATCAAGTTATAGACATGTTTGTAAAGTTTTCATTCCAGCAAATTATATTTCTTGCGTTGAACACCATTCAACCAATGATTTTCACATCATGCATTTTCAACCAATCACAGAGAAGAGAAAGTGCATGTTTATGATATATTAATAGCATAATACATTTAAAGATTATTTCCCAGTTTGAATTTCCCGCGATATTTCATGTGTGTATTGAACTATTCCCAGAATGCACTGTATTTTGTTTGACTGCCATCTTTATTAAACTTGTTAGACTGTTCACACGTGTTTCTCGATCTCCCGCACTAAACATGGTGTCAGAAGACTTAACACAGTAAGGAAACGCCTAGAGACTGTAAGTGTTTTTCAGGTGACATTTCCGATATTCTGAACCATTATGCCTAAATTCAACCCGCCAGAATCGTTCGACTTTAGCCGACCAAGCGAGTGGCCGGAGTGGAAACAGCGATTTTGCAGGTACCGAACCGCCACGAAACTTGACAAGGAGGATGAAGCCATCCAAATTAGTTCATTGATATATGCCATGGGACTGCAGGCGGAACACATAGTTAAGTCTTTCGTATTTGGTGACGGGGAAGATGAGACAAAGTTCGAGGTAATTCTGAAGAAGTACGATGACTATTTTGTACCCAAACGTAACGTGATTCACGAAAGGGCCAAATTCCACCTGAGATCGCAAGCTCAAGGAGAATCAGTCGAAACTTTTATTCGTTCACTGCATGAACTCTCAGAACATTGTGATTTTGCTAACAGATCCGAGGCAATCCGAGATAGACTTGTTATTGGCATCAACGACAAAGGACTATCAGAGAAACTGCAGCTAACCAAGGATTTGACTCTTGAGAAAGCGTCAGAAATGGCCAGGAATTCTGAATTAGTGAAATCTCAAATTAGAGATCTACAATCCAAAAATTTGGATGCGGTACGGGTGAAACGTCATACTCAAGATCCGCCACACCAAGTAAATCGTGGAAGAGGTGCGCAACGGACTCGCGGTGGACAGTCTAGTCGCGGCAGAGGATCTAATAATCAGAACCGACAGAATGCGAATTTATATCGTTGTGTGGAGCGTGCAATCGTAAACATTACGAGGGTCAGTGCCCAGCTCATGGACGGCGATGCAGAAAGTGCAACCGTAGGAATCATTTCGCAGTGTGCTGTCGTTCCAACACTGTTGCCGGTGTTCGTGAAATTGTCGACGACGACAATGATCATCATGACTACTTTCTAGGTTCAGTGACCGCGTGCAACGAGGGAGAACCGTGGTTTGTTAAACTTAAAGTTTGTGGTTCAGAGATTCCGTTCAAGATTGATACTGGTGCTGACATTTCCATCATGTCAGAATACACGTACAAATTGCTACCATTTCAACCAAAATTACATGTGAACAACAGCAAACTACAAACGCCAAACGGTGATCTTTACTCACTTCATTTCACGTAGTTGTGATTCCAAGCACCGACTCTCAGAATAATCTTCTATCAAGATCAGTTGCGTCTACCATGGGTCTCATTCAGAAGATAGGAAGTGTCATAGAACATCACGGTACTATGAAAGGTGACCCAGTGAAAATTGTTATCCGATCTGATGCGCAACCGTATTGTGTTACGACTGCTCGACGAATACCGTTCGCTCTTATGCCGAAAGTGAAAGCAGAACTCGACAAACTAGAAAATGATGGTATCATTCGTAAAATTAATGAACCTACTGACTGGTGTGCACCAATTGTTCCAGCAACAAAGAAAAACGGTGATGTGCGTATTTGCATCGATCTGAAGCGTCTTAACGAAGCCGTTAAACGTGAGTACTACATGCTACCGAATCTGGACGATATCTCTCCGAAATTAAGCGAAGCGACCATATTCTCTAAATTGGATGCAGCATCAGGATTTCATCAACTTAAACTGCACGAGGACAGTCAAAAATTGACTACATTTATTACTCCTTTTGGAAGGTACTGTTACACGCGCATACCGTTCGGAATCTCGTCAGCACCCGAGATATTCCAAAGGCGCATGGGAGAAGTACTATCTGGGTTGGAAGGCGTAGAGTCGATAATAGATGACGTCATCATCTATGGATCTTCACGCAATGAACACGACCGCAGATTAAAAGCAGCATTGGATCGTATTAGAGATGCAGGGATCAAGCTAAATCCCAACAAGTGCGAATATCGAAAGGAGAAAATTGAATATTTTGGACACATCATCTCGAAAGATGGTGTTCAACCTAGTCCAGAACGTGTGCGCTCTATTCTGGATTTGCCACCACCGACTAACATCAGTGAGTTGCGTCGTATTATCGGGATGATCAATTATCTTGGTCGATTTGTTCCTGATCTATCCAGTATCATGAACCCTATCAATAATCTGTTAAAATCAGACACAGCGTGGACTTGGGATGAATCTCAGCAAAGTGCGTTTGACCGTGTGAAGAAACTCATTACAGAAGCGCCAGTACTTGCATTTTACGATATGACTCGACCCACTATCGTTAGTGCGGATGCAAGTAGTTTCGGTATCGGTGCAGCGCTATTTCAAGTTGTGGATGGAGAGACTAAACCAATCGCATTTGCGTCTCGCACACTTACCGAGGCAGAGCGTAAATATGCGCAAATTGAGAAGGAATGTTTGGCCGGAGTGTGGGCATGCGAGAAATTCGACCGATACCTCATGGGAATTGGATCATTCGAACTGATTACGGACCATAAGCCGTTAGTACCGCTGATTAATACTCAAGATCTCAATAAAGCGCCATTGAGATGCCAGAGATTACTGATGAGATTACGTAGGTACAATGTCGTAGCGAAACATGTTCCAGGAAAACAGCTCGTGGTTCCGGATACGCTTTCGAGGAGTCCTCTCAATATCAGTGATCAAAGCAATACTGTTGAAGATGTTACCGCATACGTAGCGTCCGTGGTCAATACGAAACCATTATCAGATAAGAAATTGGAAGAAATTCGTAACGAAACATCTTCAGATCCGATTCTACCTGACGTCATGAGATACACTATGCAAGGTTGGCCGCAAAAAGAAAATTCATTGTATGCGGAGTTGAAACCATATTTCGCGCCAAGATTCGAATTCTCAGTGTCTGATGGTATACTGTTCTATAGAGACAGACTAGTGATTCCAGAATCCCTGAGAGCTGATGTACTCGCAGCGATACATACAGGCCATTTGGGACTGAACAAGTCAAGAGAGCGTGCAAAGTCATCAGTATGGTGGCCTGGATTATCAAGTGATTTGGAACATTTGATCAGGTGTTGCGAGTTTTGTAATACCAACCGTCCGTCACAGCGTAGTGAGCCACTTAAAACTACTCAGCTTCCTAGTCGTCCCTGGGTAAGGGTTGGAGCTGATCTTTGCGAATTACAGGGCAAAAATTACCTTGTAGTGATGGATTACTTTTCTCGGTATTTGGAGATTGCCTACCTGGACAATATCACAAGTAATTACGTAGTTGGCAAATTAAAGAATATGTTTGCCAGATGGGGCATACCCGAGGAACTTGTTAGTGATAACGGTGGACAGTTCAGTTCGAAATCATTCAGACAGTTTTCGATTGATTATGGATTTCATCATACATTCTCCAGTCCTCATTATCCTCAAGCAAATGGAGAGGCAGAGAGTGCGGTTAAAGTAGCCAAACGAATACTCAAACAGCCGGATGTATTTCTAGCCCTAATGGCTTACCGCAGTACCCCCGTACATGCGACAGGTACTAGTCCATCTGAACTCATCATGGGACGTAAAATCAGAACTACCGTTCCGATTTGTTCTGACCAACTAGAGCCTGGATGGCCGGACCTAGGAAAAGTTAGGGTAAAGGACAGACAATCCAAACACAGGATGCGTGTAAACTTCAATCGTATGCATGGAGCTCGCACTTTAAAACCACTTTACGTAGGTGACCGTGTTAGGGTGAAAACTGATAAAGAAAAGTCTTGGGATGAGGCAGGAATCGTCACATCTGCTGATTACGCGAACCGCTCATACTTTGTGAAAACTCTCAGTGGAGACCTCAGGAGAAATCGTAAGCACTTGCTTCATGTCAATGATGAAATGCAAGATTCATCTGTGCCAAGTGATTTTCAGTGTTCTTCCGCTATGGAACCGGAACCGGAAATTCCGATGGGGAACCAGAATTCAGAGGAATCGCTGTGTACCGAAACAACCACACCACTTACCAATGAAACTCCGAGTGTACCTGTTACGAACATTCCACAGAGTAGCACTCCACCAGCTACCGTAAGGCGTAGTGGTCGCGAAATAAAACGCCCCAAATACCTAAGTGACTATTTGCTGTGAATTTATTCATAAGTCATGTCAGACATTTTGAACAGTTTTGCTATTTTGCTATTCATTTACTTTAATGTACATGGTATTCATTTTTGCACATTTCACTGGAAGTGAATAGAGACATTACACAGTTGTATGTAATTATGTTATAAAGACAGTCAACTCTAATCATTATATAAAGATATTTTGATACATTGAAAAATTCAATTCCTATGTACTGTACATCTATTTTTGCTTCAACTATTCCTAATTTTGGTAAAGATAAATTTTTGAGATTTATAATCTTAAGGAAGGAGATGTTTATAATATATTAATAGCATAATACATTTAAAGATTATTTCCCAGTTTGAATTTCCCGCGATATTTCATGTGTGTATTGAACTATTCCCAGAATGCACTGTATTTTGTTTGACTGCCATCTTTATTAAACTTGTTAGACTGTTCACACGTGTTTCTCGATCCCCCGCACTAAACAGTGCATACCCTGAAGACTATCTGTAAATAAGGAGTTAGATTATCTGTTGATGGTATGCGAATATATGGAGACGTATAGTATTACTTTGTTCTATACAATATATTCTGTAAATCAACACTTTTATTTTCAGATGTAAAACATGTCATGGTATGGAATTTCGCTCCTGGCAGTGACAATTCTCATTACGGCGAATGGCGATTCAGAAAGTGAGTAAATTTCACCGGTACAACGACATAATCCATACATATCAATTCTCAACATATAGGCTAAATCATAAACAAGTGGAAGGAAGTATTATTTTGTACTATTTCAGCTATCTATTTTCGTTTATGAGCAAAGGTAAATTACAAGCACAGTGTATCGACATGTATACAGATTTTTTAAAAGATAAAATAAGATTTCAAGTCGGCATGTCTTAACAAGAAGGAAACATAAGCTTCATGGAGCATTTAGACCGACATCAGTACCTGTTAATAATTGTAACCAAAGTACATGTAAAAAGTAAATGTATTTGCATTTGAAACTTCAACTTTGAAATATTTAATGGACACTTGTACAAAGCTGAAAGAAATTAACATACATGTACCGTGCAGCGTAGTCAATCTCATTTAGCCAGCGTCCATTTCAAGATGGCTGTCCGCCAATTTACAACGATTTTCATTTTACCATTTTTCTTTAATATTACGAATCTTACAACTCATCTCCCACCAGATAATGAAAGACAACTTCAATATGCAGAGATCTAATATGAAATATGAAATCTACTCTTATAGATTTTCAAAATGGGGTTGAAAATGACTGATATCTGATTTGTTTACAACAATAACTCTAAAAATAGAGTTCATGGAGGAATGGAATGATATCTTCCGAAATGTATGTTGTTGACTAAGAGATAAACTTAGTTTATCAGCATTGTTTTAAGCTAACTCCATACCCGCGTTATCATCTGATAAAAGTATGGAATGTGTATTCATTTCCATTTAATAGAGTTAAAACTAATAAATTCTCAAATGAATTATAATTTAATTTAATTTTTAATTTAATTTCAATTTATTCTCATATTGCACAAAACAACATAGAGAAGATATACATATATATACACAATGTTAAACAAAGAATTCAGTTGATGCAATGCATGAAAGAAAGTATAATTTATAATTTTTAACCTGGAAGGGTAACTCTTGTGAATTATATTTATGAATTTGGAAAGATTACTCATAACAGATAACTTTTTACATGAAAACAAGTTAAAGAATTTTATGACATTTGGTCTGTTTGTATATTTAGAAGGTAAATTTTTTTTTCTACTATCCCTAAGAGCTGAACAAGTCATGATATAGTGAAACTCATTCCCAACCCCATTTTCACATAAATTACAAATTCTCTGGTTTCTGGGCACACCACTCCATCTGCCTGTCTCAATAGGTAACCTGTGATTACTTCTTATAAAATTTTGCTAATATAAGAATAATATTTATTTGTAAATTGGCTTCTAGATAATTTCTCGATGTAAAAATACTATTTGTAAATAAATTATAAAGTACACCTTTTCCTGATGTATTATATTCAGAAACCCATTTGTGTTGAAATTGATCATTCAGAGTTTGTTTAATAACACTAATCAGCCATTTTTCATTTTCTACAGATTGTAAAATCTAGACATAATTTAAACCACATTCTTGTAAAATGTTCTGTACATTTCTAACCCATTTAAAATCAACATTGTCTGTTGTTGAGTTATAAAAAAATTTGTACAAAATACTAGACAACTTTGTGTCTTTACCATTCAACAATTTTAACCAGAATTTAATCATTCTAATTTTGACATGTATACACAATGGATATCTATTAAGTTCACCATAAATCATATAATTCGGGGTAGTTGTCTTAAGATTCAATGTAAGTTTACAAAATTTCAGATGCAGTATCTTGATGATATCTAAATTTTCAAAACCCCATAATTCACACCCATAGAGAAGTATTGGAACAACCATTTTATTAAACATATCAAGTTGACAATCGATAGATAAATTCAATTCCCTTGTTTGTTTTAATGATGGCATACATAACTCTGGTTGCTCTTTAAACAACACATTTTCTGGTATTGTAAAAAGAACCAGTTCTTGAAAAAATAACTCCTAAGTATTTGAATTCTTTAACAATTTCAATTTCATTATTATTGTATAGAAAAATTAAATTTGAGGATTGTCTACCTTTGCCAAAAATAACAATTTTAGTTTTATCCATGTTCACTTGCAACTTCCACTCTTCACAGTATTTTTGAAAACAATTCAGTTGGTATTGAAGGTCATCTTTAGTTTCAGACATCAGTACTGTATCATCTGCATACAACATTAATATGAGCCTTATAAAAGAGTCCAATTTTTTTTCAATTTCATCAGATAAGTTGCTCAAACCAATAACATTTTCATGTATCAAAAATAGTCACGTCCGTTTAAGTTTCATATCAATTGATAAGGCTATTTTCAGTTGCACTTAAATATTTCTTATCTATTAATATTGATTGTTCAGAACGACGTTGTGCTTTAGATTTAACATAAAAAGTTTGAAAAATGACATTGTTGATAATAATAATATAAAAAAAAAAGTTACTGGGAAAATACTGAGCGTTTAGGAAGAAGAGTTTTTATGAAATTGTATTATCTTACCGATATTTGAACATTCTGCGAAATTTATCTTTTTACAATTGATGCCATTGTAGTTAGGTATAAAACAATAAACAAAACACATTGTTCATTTTATGGTATTTGTACTTCTTTCTGCTATAAAAGTGTGCATTGTATTAAAAAAAATGTAAAACTGAAAGAGTAATGGTTCAATATTCACAGTATTTCTAACAAGTAATAATTATCAATGCACATCCAGGATGATATTTATTTTCTAAAGAATCAATATATGAGGGGTGAACACAGGTATCTATTTAAGGGTAAAAATTGAGTGAGTTTACGAGGTGAAACATTACATCATTTGCAAGGGTTGACAAATTCAAGAGATAAAACACTCATATGATTTGCAAGATTTGACAAATTCAAGGGATGAAATATTGATTGACGGGAGTTGAATAATTCAAGAGTTAATATACTTAATGATTTGCAAGATATGAATAATTAATTCAAGAGTTGGCACAATCCATTATTTGTAATTGAGAGATGAATGTTCTTTTTAAACAATTATCATGCGTGAAAACAAATCACCGGGAATTTTAAAAAAAAAATCCGTCAAAGAGCCCTGATGAGTACAGTCAAATTTAACTGCAAAATCAACCTGTTTTCAGAATCTTTATTCGAAAATGAACACGGCGATAACTTGATCTAAAGCTTTCTTTTTGCTATGGCAGTTCAGGACATATTCAATTTTGAATAAATACCTTCTGATTGAAGAATGAATGGTGTAAAAAGAAAATTTGACTATATTGAAAATTATTAGACAAAAGGACAACAAAATTCCGAAAAGAGAGTAAGAATCAAAGTACCGAAAGTACTGAAAAACGCTAATTCTATTTCTATCTGAAATGTTAATGGAGAGGAACAACAGGAGAAGTTCATGCATTGTTCTTTATTTCACATCTAAATAATACATGTACATTTTCTGTAATAGTACACTTTCGGGTCATCTCAACAACCAGACCTCAATATGCCAACAAATAATGTGTGTACAGTATCACAATGTCAAACATTTTCTTAAAACAAAGCTGTAATATTTCCTCATGTAATGATTTCATTCACATCAAACACGGCTATCTTGTATAAGTTTGAATTTGTCATATATATATATATATATATATATCTTAAATTTATCACAAAATCAATTTCAAATATTTCTCCAAATTTATGTTCCAAATTTTTACTTTGAATCTTACATTTTTTGCAACACGTAGGTTCTGATATTTCAAGAAATTCTTTGAAATATTTTAAAACTCTCCTCAACATAATGTGTTTAAGGTAGTACTCTACATCGTCATAATGGCTGACTTCCTTTAAAAACATGGATGAAACAATCGATATCAGCAATATTTGTCTTTTCCTTTTCCATTTAAATACCTAGCCGAGTAGCTCAGTAGGTTTGAATACCGACTGCTGAAATGTAGGTCGCAGGTTCGAGTCCAGCAGGGGTTTTAATTTTTTTTTTTCAGATTACCTTCTACTAAAACTGTCTTTTTTGACAAAATAAAGTAAATTTCAAAATTTTCAACTTCAAAATATTGTTGTACATATCCTCCACTTTTCATCTACATCAAATTTCTCTGGTGTAGCATACATCCTTAACATTCAGATTTCTTTGTAAATCTCAAACTTGCCTATGTTGTTATTTCAACAGGTTCCCACTTACACTCAATGCACATAAATTGTCATAAAGATGCTAAATATTTAATAAACACTTCAAACGATTAACTCCAGCATTATATGCCATATTTTTCTTTAATTTTGATGACAAAGTCTGAGAGATAGAGGTAACGTAACGATAAACATGTAATACAGGACACTCTAAAGTCTTATATCGATCAGTTCTAGGCATTGGCGATGACTCTTTGAAAACAAAATATCATAAGTTATAACAGAACCCCAGATGATATGAAGATCTCAGAATTTCTAAACTTGTCTGATCAAGTTCTATCAAGATGCCTTACGGTATTACTAATAATGAAAAATTCACTTCTACCTTACATACCTATTACATGTATCTACTAAACACTGTGAAAATAACATTGACACCAGGGATATTCTATTTGCATAAATATTACCAAAGTTGTCACTGGGGAATTTTCAAGGCGATTCCTGGACTCATGGTTTATGAGCAGCTTGATCCGAGTATTATAAAAATTTCATGAATCTTTTGAGTCAGATCTTCGAGAAAAATAAAATAAGAAGTAATAAGTAATGTTTCTGCACGCCGATTTAGAATGAACAAAACCTGCTTACTTAATTCCTCAGTTGGCGTTATTCTCAAACAGTTGCAAGGAATGACGCACACGTTAACAACTACTACTTACCCAATGCATGGTTGCTCAAAGACCGTAAGCGTCGAGCATAGGTCTAAATTTTGCAGCCCTTCACCGGCAATGGTGAGGTCTCCATATGAGTGAAAAATTCTTGAGCGGGAAGTTAAACAATACACACAACGACCCCTTGATGCGTCCCATGCATGATATCTAGTGTTCGTTTCTGAAGACTCAGGAGTATTATAATTCGGTTCTATTTCAATAATGTCGGCGCTTGTACTGACAATTCCCCATGCATATTGTAATACGGTTGAATTTGTTCTGATTTTTTTCCCCATGTTCTGGAGATAATGTTGTTTCAGATTTACTGTGCGATCTGATCATAAATGGTTTCGTTTAGCGACATTGCTCTGGATAGTTGCATATTCTATCAAAAAGACCGCCTCGATAATTTAGAGGTTAGAGCGCTCGACCCCGCATGCGGAAGGCCGGGGTTCGAATCCCGGCCGCGACAGACCTAAGTCGTTAAAACAGGTAGTAACAGTTCCATCGCCAAATGCTTGGCATCAGGTATGAATGTCACAGCTCCTCGGAGATGACCTTAAAAAACGGATGTCCCGTGTCACAGTAGGTGTGACACGCTAAAGAATCATCCCTGCTCAAAGACCGTAAGCGCCGAGTAAAGGTCTCAGTTTGAAGCCCTCTACCGTCTTGGTGACGATTCCATATGAGTGAAAAATTCTCATAACGTCAACATATTCCTCAGATTATTACAGATTGGCTGATGAATTTACTTTTCTTATTTCAGTGTATAATCGATCGGTAGGTACCATCAGGTTTTGGTACTAGAATGCAGGGTGAGCTCCCATCACTTTTACCGGCTCAATAATGTGGTTGTCCAACATGTACGGTGCTTCTTTTCCTAAGTATAATTGTAATTTTAATGGACCCAAACGATAAGGATGCTGCTTGATGGGCAAAGTGTCCACACCATAACATGACAAGCAGCATTGCACCAGAGAAATTTAAGGACAATTAGCATTGAGACATCAAAGTTTAGCGTCGAGATTGGCACGAATTTTGGAGTTCTTTAAACGGGCACTTTGATTGAAGTCTTTTTTCACTAGTTTCCACATTAATGACATTTTGAGTACAATCTTGAAATGTTTTGATATTGGCCAAAATGTAAACTGATTTTACATAATTTTGGTCACACGCAACAATTTTCATGATTTTGTTTTATTCAAAAAATTAAAAACATTTACATGAGTCTTCGTCGCAGTATTAATTAGATACTGTGACATTATTTATATCATGCATCAAATTAAAGCAAAGTTTGGATTTTAAAATCTCTGATTTGCAAATAAAAAACCTTTTGTATCATTCTGGAAAAAATCATACACAAAAAAATCATACACAATATTTGAGAGCTTCTATCACTCTTTCGTGCTTGATACGAGGTGCTCAGACCAGCCATTAAATAAATTTTCGAGTAATGAACTACCTTAAATGCCCCGTATCCTTCTTTATTTTGTAAAGGTGAAGTTCAAATGCATCAGTGTTTTTCTTTGAAAAAGTAAGAGTTTTTTTACTTTACTAAGCACTAAAAGTATGACGAAATAACGATCAATGTTAAAAAATTTAGTAGATATCACAGAAAATTCGGCGTATCTTTTAAAGTCTTATTGAATTTTCGTCTACCGTAAATGGATATATTTTTTTGAGTCACTATAGCAACCAAAGGCTACCCAATGATATCATAAATAACCACATTATATGCATCAACATACTTATTCCATTATCATTACATGCAAAGTTCGTTATTCATATATAACAAGATCAGTTTATCGGTTAGTCATTAGTTTAGTAGTAGAAGTGAATGGTAGTGAAAATGTAAAGTTGGTGATTGAACTAATGTACTGAGTGTAGTTGAGGATGGACCCCCCTTCTCCAACACACACGGTTCATTATTTTGTAGAAGTATTATATATATATATATATATATATATATATATATATATATATATATACATGTGCTTATTTACGTCTCATTGGACCTACTAGATCTTAAAACCGCGACATAATCGGAGATGAAATAAGGGTTCCGATATTCCGTTTTGAATTTATTTTTCACTGCATTATCAATAAAGTGCATCTAAAAATTCTATACGTCATTATAAAGCGTTTGCTGCATACACAAATGAATAATTTCAAACTTTATTTATTTTCTTTTTCTACATGTATATTTTGTATCTTTGTTTTCATTGATATCTAAGTTGATATGTCAAGCGTCAGTGCTTCTATCGAGAATTTGCTGTAACACAGAAACAACATAGGTGTTGTATATAGATATTAAAATACATACTGTGTTGATTGAATATACTGTATCACAGTTAATTTATCTTTCTACAGGTGAACAAAAGTGTTACTTCGAAGAGGAGGGTACAATAGAAAGTGGCATACCAGAAGGTATTGAATATAAAGGGTATTTTTCTTTACCTCTTTCTGATTTATAGCTGATTATCGAGAATAACCCATCATTTTAATCTAAATATTTTATTTCTGTTTGAATTAAACATACTTTTTTAATAATTTATTTCCAATTTTGTACGCTTACATCTGTACAATAATTATGTTTAGATAAATACACTGTAAATAAACAATTGGTATTCAATTAAAAAAATAAGGTATAGATTACATCGTTATCGCTTTCTGAAAAGTATGTCGGCATAGGCGTTAAAGTTCATACTCAGATGTATTTTCAAAAATGAAATTTATTTCTGATGATTACATTCTACGTTTATTTCTGTCAGAATTCCCAGTCAAGAAGATGTTAGCACTGCAACGTGTAATAGGGTTATACTATATAACTATCCTCTCATTCTGTTAGCACTGCAACGTGTAATAGGGTCATACTATATAACTATCCTCTCATTCTGTTAGCACTGCAATGTGTAATAGGGTCATACTATATAACTATTCTCTCATTCTGTTAGCACTGCAACGTGTAATAGGGTCATACTATATAACTATCCTCTCATTATAGCACTGCAACGTGTAATAGGGTCATACTATATAACTGTCCTCTCATTCTGTTAGCACTGCAACGTGTAATAGGGTCATACTATATAACTATCCTCTCATTCTGTTAGCACTGCAACGTGTAATAGGGTCATACTATATAACTATCCTCTCATTATAGCACTGCAACGTGTAATAGGGTCATACTATATAAATATCCTCTCATTCTGATTACTTTAATTAAAAATTTAACTTCCCCTTGTTTCTGTCGGAGTTTGATTGACATTGGGTCACTTATCCATGGAATCTTCATTGTAAACAGAGTCAGGACAGGCTCCCTGTGTCTATATGCATACATTGTACCTAACGAAAGTTTGAAAGCGCAATGTACACTAACATAGGAAAACGTAACTGAAATATTATCTGTAACAGAAATAAATATATTGCATCAATTCCTCTGAATAGATTTAACCTGTATCGTTAATTGCGGTAACTTTGAGATTTTGTATACATGTGCCCCATACGTGGATGTTAGACGGCGCTTTAGAATAGATTGAGATAAATGATCATGTACATGTAGAAGTTAACAGGCTAAATACATGTACAGATACCATTTTTGAATCAGACACATTTTTATGAGGTAAGTCCATTTTCGCTAACTAAAGGTTTCTGATGAGCTATTCGCCTCACAAATTCTTGTCCTTGCTATCGAGCCAAGTTTAGCGTATAATAAGACGGTAGGCTTCATTGCAAGCTTCCAATTTTATCCCCGAAATTTTATGTGTAAATGACCTTAACCTAAGACAGACAAGATTTTCAGTCTCTTTTTTAAAATTCACATCATGGATTTTCTGGAAACTTTTATGTCTGTCTGTCTGTCTCTGTCTTTCTCTCTGTCTCTTTCTCTCTCTCTCTCTCTGTGTTATTTCAATATCGCGAAAAAATCATTCATGTATAGTAGCCTGCTTCCACCGCTTTGTTTACATTGGGGTACACGGCGGAGGGAATACGAAATGTTGAAATAAGCATAGCTTCTCCCACTTTGTCGACAAGACTTAGCGTCGTTACCTACATGTATGTTCAAACTTTCACGGAAGCTGCATGGTATTTATAATGAAATACTACAAACTTATCGTAAGACAGTGCACATGTACCCGAAGGACAGTCCAAATTCACATTAATGAAATGAATATGAAAGCATTAATACCAATTGAAGCTAGCTATGACACATCATGACCAAATACAATGACATGAAATAGTATTCTATACTTTGTAGTTTAAATTCATCTACTAACGTAGTCGTATTGAAATAATTGAAATCAATATGTATGACATTGTACATGCAATGTATAGTAGAAGAGTATGTATGAGTGAAAGTTGTTTTTCAGTACCAGATTTTTTGTCAAGTCGCACCGAAACACACCTATGTCGAGGCAGTGAAATGGGTAAGAGAAATCAGAAACTAATATCACTTTTGTAGAACAGTGTATATGAACACATCTATATGTTCGAAACCTTTTCTTTATCAGGAAAGCTGGCATTAAAATGCGGGGAAAAAGAGTTCATCCTCCAGAGATGTGTTTGTAGCTACCATCATGTGTCCAACAGCATTTACCATACCTACACCGCTTGTCCGGGCAATTCTTTAGCTGACAGTGTCAATTATTTAACTTGTAAGCAGATTCGTTGAAGTATTATTTTTGCTTTAATGTCTTGTACATAGTCTGCTTTGCGTTTTACAGAAGGTATGGGAGTATGTCCCAGCGCTATGAAGAACAGCTACATGTATATTGATAACTACTATCTTCTTATGTGTAATGTACTTATCGTATAAACAAAAAGAAATACAGCTTGAACGTCTGTACCAATATTGTGACTCTACGTCAACGTACGGTGCATTCCTAGAGGCGGGGATAAATAGGTCATATGCTGTAAATGCATAGTGGCATGGTATTGAAGTCTCTAATCACAGTACATGTCGGGCCTATATGGAATCACTATATTAGTACGAAATTGATAATTTAGATAGGTGAGCATGTGGCATATTATTGGAAACGATGTCGTAAATTGTTTTCGTCCCATTCAATAATATTTCCCACTCATCTTGGTCCCATGGGGATCCGTATTAGAATAGGTCCTCAGTACCCCTTGCTTGCCGTAAGAGGCGACTAAATGGGGCAGTCCTTCGGATGAGACCGCAAAAACCAAGGTCCCGTGTCACAGCAGGTGTGGCATGATAAAGATCCCTCCCTGCTCAAAGGCTGTAAGCACCAAGCATAGGCCTACATTTTTTGCAGCCCTTCACCAGCATTGGTGAAGTCTCCATATGAGTGAAATATTCTCGAGCCATATACAACCAACCAACCATTCATGTTAAGACATCAGCTTCAGGAGAAGTGTCACGGATTTTGAATTATTGCCGCAGCAGTGTTAATTCTTTATCATGTCAACGTCTACCGCGACAGAGGACATTAGTTTTCAAGGTCATTGAAGGAGGACCAGTCACTAGCAATTTTAACCTCCTTAGGTTGATGTGGCGCTAGAATCGGACCCGGCCTCATATGAAAGGTATCCAGGAGTAAAATTTCCAGATGCAACTCGGGATGAGATTGTCCGAGGAATGAGATGAACCGTGGGACCTTATGGGGTTTGGGCAACCAATTAAAGTCTTATTATAACAAAACTATTTTAGATATAGGCAAGTACAAATATCCTGGCATATTTTAACGATCAAATGGTTGTTTAAAATTTGGTTGTGATGATCGTGCAGCTAGAGCTAGAAAGGCTTACTTAGTTCTGAAATATAGACTCCCTTTCGACCCAAATCTTTCACCCAATTTGTGGTTAAAACTATATGAATCAATTATTGTTCCAATTTCAACATATACTCTTCAGAAATATGGATATCCCATTTTTAGCTCTTCTGAGCCGAAGGCTCAAAGAGCTAATCATATGGCCATATGTCTGGCGTGCGGTGTGCGTCAACTCTTTAGAAAAAGGGCTATATCTCAAGAACCCCTTGGCCAATTTTTGTCAAATTTGTCACAGGGTATCCTTGGCCCAAGGGCTTTCATTTGTACTAAAACTAGGGTTGTGACCCTTTAACAAGGGGAGATAATTAGGAAAATGCAAACAAAAGTAGTGGTTGCTAAACAATCTTCTTCTCAAGAACCACTGGGCAAATTATCACCAAACTTATGCATAAGGGTGAGGATAGATTGTAGATAAAAAATTGTTCAAGGCATTATCCTGGGGCAAAGGGTGTGGTCTCTAAGTCACTTCAAAGTTGACCTTAAATTTTGTTTTGTTAAAACTTTGATATTTTGCTTAGTATAAGGACTAGGATCATCAAATTTTGTCAGTTGATGCATCTTAGGACCTTATATCATGTCTCAAAAGTAGGTCATGGTGATCAACTTTTTGAATTTCGCAGGTAATTATGATTAAATGGATTTTGATGCATATCTTGAACACTTTTGAGCCTATGATCATCAAAAGTTGTCAGTTGATGGATCATGGGACCTTGAACTGAGTCATGTGAAAAGTATGTTACCATGACCTACTTTCTGAATTGTATGGCTTATCATTTATGAATACATTTTAGGTTGTTATTTCAGATACCGAAAGGTTTAGAATCATCAAACCTTGTAAGTTGATGCGTCTAGAGGCCTCAAAACATATTTATAAAAAAGTAGGTCACAGTGACCTACTTTTTAAATTTTGCAGACATTCAAATTTTACATTTTCAATTTTAGATTCATATTTTGGACACTATGAAAGCTAGGATCATCAAACTTTATCAGTTGATGCATCTTGAGTCTTCATAGTTTGTTGATCAAAAAGTAGGTCACCGTGACCTATTTTTGGAATTTGACGGCTATATTTCAATATTTCAGATACTATTTGACTCACAATTATCAAACTTTGTCAGTTGATGCATGTTGAGTCTTCAGAGTGTGTTGACTATAAAGTAGGTCACTGTGACCTATTTTTGGATTTTGACAGCTATATTTGAATATTTCAGATGCTATTTGACTTACAATCATCAAACTTTGTCAGTTGATGGGTCTTGAGTCTTCAGAATGTGTCGACCAAAAAGTAGGTCACTGTGACCTACTTTTGGAATTTGACGTTTATATCTGAATATTTCAGATACTATTTGGCTTCAATTATCAAACTTTGTCAGTTGATGCATCTTGAGTCTTTGGAGTGTGTCGACCAAAAAGTAGGTCACCATGGCCTTCTTTTGGAATTTGAAGGCTATATTTGAATACTATTTGACTTGTCAGTTGATGCATCTTGAGTCTTCGGTGTGTCGACCAAAAGTAGATCACGGTGACAGTTACATTTAAATTTTCAGGTGCTATTTGACTTAACATCATCAGACTTTGTTAATTAATGAATTTGTTTAGTGAGAATTTTTGCCTGTTCTACAATGTATCAGAAGAGCGATTCTAGGCTCATGGGCCTCTTGTAATACAAATGTCAACAATATTGATAAAGCACCATTTGAAAAGATTCAAAATATCATGTTGAAGAACATTCTAGATGTACACAATAAAGCATTTAACTTGGCTGCAAAAATTGAACTAGGCAAATCCGCTTTACATGTTAAAATGTTTCAGCTCGCTTTTAATCACTTTTTCAGATTGGAAAATCTAACAAAATCAAATGATAACGATAACTTGTTTTAAAAATGCATTCTTAGAAGATACAAAGTTTGCCAATGAAAATATATAATATTGGCAAAGCTTTATAAACAAAATTTACGAAGAATATTGAATATTAATTGTGATACAACAAATAAACTATTTGGTTCTAAACTTCAAGATTTCTTTGTAGGTAAAACGTTTGAAGAATTAGAACGTATCAATAACACTCAATGTGGGAAACTCTCATTTTATAGTACATTATTTAACTATGAGGACAAAAAACTAAAAAATACAACCATATTTGTGTCTTCAAAACAAAGAATAAATGCGTCAGTTATATATAGAAACAGGTAGATATTGTAACCAGGCATCCCTAGAGAAAACAGGTTTTGCTACCATTGTAAGACCGGTGTTGAAGATGAAAAAAAAAATATTTTCACAAATTGACAAAGTTCAACTACCTGTTATTTTCCCAAAAAATCAAACTTCTTGCCACATGAACATCTTCTATACTCATACAAGTACTGTAAAATAAGTGTCCTCATTTGTGTATGTGTGTGTGTTGGGGGGGAGGGGGGGGGGGGGGTAGACGGGCAAGCCATGTATTTTATATGTAATGTTTGCCCAAAACTGACTTAGTTAAGCAACCTGTTTTAAAATAATTGAAGAAAATTAGATTCCTTGCTACATGCACCTCTTCAATACCAACACTCTACAGACTAAAAATAAGAAGGTCCTTACTTGAAAACTGTTAGAGGAGTTAATTGGACAAATTGTGTATCCTCCTAAAGGGGCAAAACACCTACAAGAGAGTTCAAAATTACAACATGATCTAAAGCGATCCTCAAAGAAGTTATATAGCAAGTTTTAGCTTGATACATGACAGAGAAATGAAATTAGAAACAGAAAACCTCGAACGGACGGACGGACAGATGGTCAGGCGAACGGACGGACGTACAGACATCGCCGTACCATCATACGTCCAATCTAAAACGGGCGTATAAAAATTGAATTTGTAAAAATAAATCTTGCAAAATATGAATGATTTTAACAATTGGATTGAAGTGCTAATTTTGTCATCTTTTTTGCATACTAGGTGAAGACTGCAGAAATTATAGCGTTGACAATAAAGGTCCATGTTTGAATAATGGAACTATAAACTGTGCTTTCTCCGGACACCTGGCGTCTGACATAAAATGTTCTTGTCCTAAAGGGTTTTCAGGGAGATTTTGTGAAAACAAAATAGTTCAGGTTCGTTGTAGTTTTATTCTGTAGTATTGGTTTGTTGTAATTCTGATTTAAGAAAATGAATAGCTGATTTAATTTTCCCCTAATGTTTTTTTAGTACAGAATCTGCCTCAAAGATCCAAGGGTATCAAACCTTTCTGATTGTGAAAATACACAAGAAAAAGAATGCAAAAAGAATTTAGCGTCCGGTATCTTCAGGTGTCCACTAAAATACTCGGAAGGTATTAGAGCTAGATATTAGTAATAGATGTTTATGTAGGATAAAGCCTTTATGGGGCCCCGCAAAACTCAAAATGTTTAAAGATGTTGAGGGAAACGAAACCATAAAAAGAGATTATTTCCTAAACAATTTCATGCATACACTGTACGAGGGTTGTGCAAAAAGTTCGTGGACATGTATTTAAAAAAAACCCATTCTAAATAATGTCCACAATAGGAGGAATGTATGATAAAAATTTAATATAGACCATAATGCTTTAAATGTGTAAAAGATTAGCACAATGCATATTCGTATAGCAAATTTATCAGCATATTTTAATGCAAGCCGCACGGCCCAATCTGACGCTGAAGAAATCGACGTTTTTGTAACGTCGCGATTCCTGATTTCCTTTAGTTGTCTTACTTGTCTGCATTCGCCTTTTTTTTTTTTTTTTTTTTTGTGGTCATCTGATGAGAGTCTCGGGACCCACCTTGCACAAACATATTGAAGTCCTCGGTGATGATACTAAACACCGAAGATTTGCCAACTCCACACAAGGATGCGACTTCCCTTAATGTAATACCTCTGTCTGTCGTGATGATGTCATGAACACTGGATTTCATGCTCTCTTTACATACATGTAGCAGAGGTCTTCCACACCCCTGAGCGTCCTTTAGAAAACAAATTCCTTCCGAAAAACGTTTATGCCACTTTTATACCAATACCAATGATATTGACACTGTACAGTATTTTTCTGCTCCATCCATTTTTTTTTTTTTTGGGGGGGGGGGGGGTCTCTATCGGCGTTTTTCTAAGCTGAATTTAATAACGGCGCGTTGTACTATGCGCATTGCCGACGTCATTTTTCGGGCGTTTTTTGATACTTTTTCTTACAGTGTTTTCTTTCAAAATCCTTACCTCATATTTCCTAAAAACACGTCATAACGGCATTCATACAAAATTATTTAATCAAAATAAGGCTCCAACTGTTATGATTTATGCTTTTGTATTTCGAAAATATGACTTTAGTCAAAGTCATAATCAATATATGTCACGACAATCATGACCTGCGTACGTTAATTCGAGTTGCGCAGTGACTTAAAAAACGTCACAATCATATCCCCTAAAGGTACTGTAAGGTTTGCGACATTTTGACATGTAGCGAACAAAGTCATGTTGCATATCAGTATGTTCGGTAGGAATTTATCTTTTAAAAATTGACTTTTTAGAAAAAATCGCCCGTGTCGTTTTTTGACCAGATGGGCTTATTTTTGTGATGTTTTACATTCTCGGGATCTTTGTACAAAAGGGAATACTAGTGGTATAAAAACTACTCGAGGCAAACTTATGGGGTAAAAAGCTGGTAGAATTTTTAAAAAGAGTATTATCTAATAAGATTATTCTGATTGGTAGAAAAATGTTATTTTAAAACACAGAAATAGCACTTTTTATATCTTGAATAAAATTTAAATTGGTTGCCATGGCAACAAAAAATGTATATTGAGCAGCTTTACAAGGTCTATGTCAGAATATTTTTTACTTTAAACATAATATTTGGACCATGAATATTTAAGAAAGCATATAGAATTACTACCCACCGGGCTTTGTTTCCATGGTAACAGATTAAAAAGAATTATTTCATTGATGCGATTAGTGACTTTGTTTTATAATTGTACAACTTTTGAAGAGTGCATTGAGCATTTTCATGAATAAGATACAATTCCAGCCCAAAAATGATATTTATATTTATTTGTCAAGTATTGTAGTATCACATTTATTAGAAATTAAAAGATGTTAAGTTGTTTTTTTTCTTTTCTAAATTCAATACAATACAATATTTTCAATATTTCGGCGGGTTTTCCACGGTCCTGCTTCGTCATAAATCCGTGTTACATTAGCCCGAACCTGTCTTATATACTGCATCTTTGAAATAATTTCCCTCTCCATGTTCCATTGCTTGATGTTTGTTTACATAGTTGAACTGTAACCCTCGTGACAACATAAAGCCCGGTCAGTGGTGGATCTAGAGGGGGGAGGGGGGGGGGGTGTAACGTAAAGTTAGTAAAAATGACACTAATAAATCTGTTTTATGTCGACGTTATGCAAATGTTCCTCAGAAAAAAATTAAGACTATTTTAAGATGTACTAGAGAAGACCCCTTTTTATTCTTACATGATCATATCAGTTGCGTTTTCTAAATTTCTAAGTTCATGCGATAAATCGCTCTATCAGCGCAAGCAGATGTCATGGCATTGGAATATGAAATACATGTAATTAGAGAGCATTGTCAGGTTTATTTTAAAAAATGCTTCTGAATGTCATAAAAATTCTTAGCTTTGTTAATGTCGAACATTATCTTTGAGGAAACTATTCACAAACAATGATCGATTATGACAGCATCAAAATAAATTCTACTTTCCCTAGCAAGATTCGCAGAGATTACATGGTCACAACATAATTTGAATGGAAATTAACCGCAGCACATACTACATATGTATGTATAAAAATATCGTATACATTTATAATATCAAAGAAAATAATTTATAAATGATCGTTTGAGAAACATTATTATTTTGTCATAGAGGGTTACACATATGCCGTCAATCTAATTAAAGTAGCGATTGTATGAGCGGATCAAAGATCTGCCGCTTGACACTTTACAGTGGTAGTAGATTACAAGAAAATATGACATTTTCCCTCGATTCAACTATGACGTCACGCATTTTTTCATTATGACGTCATAAAGCACGAAGTGGACTGGGGTATTTCAAGAGTTATCTCCCTGTTGTTGAAAACCTTACCTTAATTCTGATATATTCGATATTAACAACGTATAGAAATGATGTAATCAATTTAATCTACCGGTACGTCACAATTTTTTGCGCACTTACTTTCAGACGGCGATTTTTTCTTTCAAGATTATTGAAATGATTAAAACTTCTTTATTATACCCCCCTCCCCCCGCATACGAAGTCGGGGGGTATATTGGAATCACCATGTCCCTCTGTCAGTAGACATGATTTTGTCCGGGCATGTTCTAAGAAACTAGTGCATGGATTTTTCGGAACATTTGCACACTCATTACTAACCATATGAAGATGTGCACCTGGTACATTGTATTTTCATATTGATTGGACATTCGTTCTCCAAGTTACAGACGTTCTTTCTACTTTTGGACATGGTAATTTTTTAGACTAAAAGGAGAATATCTTAAAAATTCTTGAAGAGATTTGATTTAAACATTGTAAATACATTGTTCTTAGACTGAAGTTATACATTTACTAATTTAGATAAAAACATTTAAAGTGTTCGAAAGTTATGCTAATTTCTATTTTGTTTAAGAATATTGTTGTGTGAGAATATTTCATAAACATATTAAAAGGTTTGAATCAGACCTTTTACCGGTACATACAATTTTTTTTAATTCAGTAAAATAACATTTACGTATTTTATATTTTGATTTACAGTGTATATTGAACATACGAATATTTTCATTTTCTCTATATATCCATTTTCTGTTGGCGTAGAGGGGGAGGGGGTGGGGGGGGGGGGGGGCATACTCTAGCAATTTTTAAACCATGTACCAAATTAAGAGAAATGGTAATAAACAATTAAATTATCTGAAAATCCTATTTATTGGTATATTGTTTATATTGAGCATCACCGGAAATATCTTAATGTTTGATTGATTGATTTGATTTTTTTGGGGGTATTAGTCCCGAAAGGACAGTTCTAGTTTTAAATCGGAAATATACAAGAAACAATTTGGTATACGTAATGTATATCTTCACCCAATATTTAGAACAAACTTGGTATGTTCCAATTTCGCATATTTGTCTCAGAAGTTCGTCATAATATCAAAAGTGACACATTTTCTCAATGCGACTCAAACTCTGAAAAACATATATATCAATTTTATGAACAGTTTTGTTTTAGAAACTATAAAACGCAACTTTGGACAAAACGTCATATGTGTTATAGAAAGACAGATCTATGGTTTAAATATAAACTTTGTCCAAGCCTATGCCATCGGGGTACCTGTAAAGTGCGAAACGAAATCAAAACGAAACGAAACCCACCGAAACGTAATGAAACTTACCGAAACGAAACGAAACAGATTGTATAACCGAACTCTTTTAATTATTATAATTTAAAATGGTATCTTAGGCCCCTGTGAGAGTTGCCTTCCCTTTGATGTAGGCTTTCGGCTTGACAGATACAAAGTTTTAAAAGTTGGAAAGGGGGGGGGGGGGTGAGTAAGCACAAAGTTCATATCCTAAGTTGATTAAATACCATGTGCAATTAGTTTCGGATCCATAAATTTCAGAACGGAGGGTTACAGTCTCACAGGTCAGAGGTCTGGAGAAACACCCTAAACGAGGGGTGGGGTCGCTGGCGTTGGATCTGCCTTTGGGCATAAATACATGTTTCAGTATTTTTTGCTCTAAAAACAAAAATCTATGTATACATGTGGATATTGTGTATTTGTATGTAGTATGGATTCTGAGTATGTCCTCTCGTTCTCTTTGCAAGTTCTGCTTCCCTTGTTCATAAGCATTTTGATTTTACAAAATGCTGACCTCCGTCACTTCCTCGTGATATTATTGCATAAAAAAAATTCCGTTTTCCGTCCCCTTTTCAATTCCCCGTCTTAGCAACACCCCAAATGTATTGAATTATCTTTAGACTCACTACAGAGATAAGAGATAAGATAAGTTTATTCCAATTTTGGGCCCAGAGGGCATAACAGTAAGACAGTTTATAAAGAAGGAAATTCAAAAAAGAAAGAAAGTTTACAACATTAACTACAGGTTACATAGACTGCAAACTGCATGTGGATGCAGCATGTTGGGGAAACAAGTACATACATATATGAATTGCTAATCATGTGTATACACAAGTAAATGGACAGTATCAGTATTATACCAACATATGAATAATAAACTATAATGATTTTTGCAGTTTTAAAGCATCACTTCTTTTTTCTGAAAGTTTGCACTAAATATTCACTCAATTTGACAATTACTGGTTTGTACTACATATCAATAACAATTTTTAATAATTGCATTCATATAATAGGGTATACTATTTAATTTTTCCCATTATTGAAAGTACTCGCAACTCAGCAGTTAGAGATAAAATAAGAGGTTAAGAGCTCTTCCTGTTTTCAACTTTCTCAGACACGAGCTTCTTCAAACAATGTATCTATGACCAAAGGCGGATCTAACGCCGGCGACCCCACCCCTCGTTTAGTGTCTCTCCCCCAGACCTCTGAGACTGTAACCCTCCATTCTGAAACTTATGGACCCGAAACTAATGGTACATGGTATTTAGTCGACTTCGGATATGTACTTTTTGCTTACTCACCCCCCCCCTCCTTTCCAACTTTTAAAACTTTGTATTAGTCAAGCCGAAAGCCTACATCAAAGGGGAGGCGAATTTTAATCATATGTGGTAACTTTCACAGGGACCTAACATTTTTAATTATTATAATTGAAAGAGTTCGGTTATACAATCTGTTTCGTTTCGTTTCGGTAGGTTTCGTTTCGGTGGGTTTCGTTTCGTTAGATTTCGTTTCGATTTCGTTTCGCACTTTACAGGTACCCTCTGCCATCGTTGGAAGCCCACGGTCGGTCGCTCTATTCGTGTACCTAGGTAAACGAATAGAGCGACCGACCGTGGGTTACCGACGATGAACAGAGCGGCCGACCGTGGGTTTCCGACAATGAACAGAGCGGCCGACCGTGGGTTTCCGACGATGAACAGAGCGGCCGACCGTGGGTTTCCGACGATGAGCCTCTGCTAGATGTTTTCTAGACGAAAAACTGTGAAAATAGAATTTTTTGTCATAATGCAGAAAATTGCGATCCTAGTTCTAAGTCATTTTAATCAACGTGAATACAACAATTGATTTGCATTAAGATTGTTGCAGAATATACATTTATATTGAAACGAGTGGCGGATCTAGACCTTGAGGCTTACTGTAGGGGTGGGGGTTTCCGGATACAAGAATGTCGATTATAGTGGAAAAATATAGATCCCCTTTTACTATAACTATATGCAACCACAATCAACATACATGTAATGATGATAATAACATTGATACAATGACGTTAATCAAACAGAAACGAAATATATCGGTAATAAACAATATTATAATTTTTCATGTGCTACTCTCAGACTCCTAACAGTTTATATCCTTTATGTCTATACAGAAAAAACTGGGCCTCATTGCAACTCGCCGGACAGCGTCACCTCGACCAGGTTCACTATGACCAATAGCATAGCAGCGCATCACGTGATAAATAGCTGTAGAAACTTTCAGACGACCTTTGTGTTTTCTGTCTTCCTACAATATTTGCTGAGCTGTTATATATAATACTTGATGAAGATGACTTCCATTTTTATGACAGTTTTATTGGCCAATGAAAAACAGTCAAGCCAAAAACGGAAGATCATAAAATGATTGGCCAGTACCTGCTTTATGGTTTTATAGGTCCTTGACAGCTAGTTGTACCGGTATTTGGCGGCAGTGAGACATGTCGTGACAGAATTTTTTCCGCACTCAGCGGGCGACAATTTTTTTTTTTATTAATTTACGCTTCGCGACAATTTTTTCCAGTTTAATTTTGCATTACTTTTATCTGGGACTACTATTAGTGCAAAACCTTGCTTCAGATAATTTGTTTTTTATTTCTTCTGCGCCAATTTTTTTTTTTCGTCAGCAACAAAATAAGAAAAAAAAAAACAGCCCCTTTCCGCAAGTTACATGGTTGGTTCCTAGGTAAAATGAACAAAAAGTATTTTTACACACCGAAAATAACAGATAAATCAAATGAATGTAATAGCATGATCGGTTTGTCCACTTTATCTTTTCTATGATTGATACTTTGTTAATATGCTATTCCTTTTGCTTTCTTTGATCCAGATATACATGTAGCAAAAAAGGAAATTTATATATATTCACTGGTTAAAAAATTGAATTTTAAGACGAATTTATGTATTCTCCCAAGAATAGGCATAGTCTTTAAATGGTACATGGAGTAATACCCCCCCCCCCCCTTTTCCGTTGTGCAGCATCTGTTCGTATCAAATATCTCAAGAGGTTACATAATGAGGTGTTTTTTTGTTGTTGTTTTTTTTATTATCGCTAATGACATTCTTTCTCTGCCACAAAGTATGTGCATTACTTCTCTGCTTGTTTAGCTGCTTAGAAAGCAAGCTTTAAGGTTTGTCGAACTACGAGTGAATTGCACAGATACGTACATCATATAGGAAAATTACGTACATCAACCAAAAATATTTTAATGAGTTACGTACATCACGTGTGTTTTTACACAGGAGTTTAACTCGTCCATTCAGGAGAAACAAACGGATTTTACCATTCTGAACGATAAAGCGTACAGAAATACACAAACGTGACTAATATTATTGAATAGTTGATAGGATAAGATATAATCTAAATTGAAAAATTACTCGTTTCTTCTTCCGCCACCTTGGGATGTACGTAACTGCAGTTACGTACATCAGTTTTAATACCAGTGACTAGGAAACAAATCTGTATAGAAGTATAACTTACCATACCCATTTAAATGTAATTATTCTACTTAGCGATATACACATTATGAAACATATTTCAAGACTAAGTTTTATATTCTTGTATAACCGAACAATCAAATGAAATCAGGGATTTTAGTCAAATTCTCTGACCGTTCTACAGAAAAATACCCTCGGCTATATAGACCCGTTTTTTTTTTTTGTTTTTTTTTTATACACTGCGGAGATCCATTAGGAAATCGCCCCTGGCTATATGAACCCCGTTTTTATATCAGTTTTTATTATGCTACAGCCGCGAAAACATTAAATTCCTATGGCCAAAGTCTCAAACAATTTCATTAAAAGGCAAAAAAAGTTGAAATGATTCCAAAATTACAGTATCAAACATCTGTTTACATATACATGCATTTTTAGACAAATGACATTCGTTCTGCACAACTATCGTTATACAAATGGTTGTGTAGTTTCCGAGAATACTCGCGGATAGAAAAGTATCGGAGAAAAATGTTAATAATAATGATAAGAAGAAGAAACGGTGAAACAACATGTTCCCAAACTTTGTTTGGGAGAACATAAAGATGAAAAGTTCATTTGTTGTTCCACAGTTTTGTTATTTTTCAAATCAATTAAACATATACTGTTGATAATTCTTTTTATTCTACAGTCTTCCAAACTATGTTAGTATGGTATAATGTGTGTTTGAATTATAGTGCATTTTTCTTCTTACTGGTTGCCAGTAGACGGTCAGTTATCTGATATAAAAGTTCAGAGGTTTTGCGTTTCTGCAGTATTGCTATGTTATATATTTATATGTTTATAAAAAAAAATAATAATAAAAAACATATTTTAAATTTTTTTGTTTGGAATCAATAAATCAACATTCAGAGTAATGAAAAAATGCAAATTAATTAAGGATTTCCATATTAATTTTCATTACAGACGCTACTGAAGTCATGTACCCCTATGTATATTTTTATGAAATTCATTGGAAACAGTTATTTGTCGTTATTTTAAAATAAAAACAACAAGAAAATTGTTGAATTGCATTTATTTATCAAGAAACATGTCAATAACTAAAACACATGTCATTTTCAATATGTTCATCAAGTTTTAGAATAATAAGTGCAGAATTACTGAATTAGCGTTACTCTCCAAAATGTTAAAAAACGAATAAATGTGGACACAATTTCCTTATAGCATGGTTTACATATCATTTTTTCTGTTTATATTAGTAGGTGTACATATATTATAGTTATTTATGATAAAAAATCCATACCTTTCCTTAATAATTTCAAATTTATAGCTTCTAGAGTATGTATACCCCCATAAAAAACCGAAGTCTGGCGCCAGACAGCTGAGCTATTCAAAATCACTCATGGATTAAAATTTTATGTAATTTCACGAAAAGACACAGATAATGATTCCTTATCACCTTGGTAAAATGTTTGTGAAAAATAAAGGAAATCTATCGCATAATGGACTTGATAAATAATTTATTGAAAACGGAGTTATTGTCCTTGTATTCAATATTTTGAAACATATCATTGACTATTCAAATATAACTAAGACTTTTGAAATATTTTATAGCTGACAATTATTTTTTGAAAATAACTATTGAAAAAGACTCCAACAAAATTTATGTTCCAGTCATTAAATCATTGACTTTGCAAAATTTTATGACGTCACAGGAGTGTGGAACTACGTTAAATCAGATTGAGTCGTTTTGATGTCCGGAACTACATATGGGGGAAAGGGTACACATTTAGTTTCATAAAAATTGAAAATAAAAATCTGTGAAAATAAAGAAAGTATACAACAAATTATTAGACGATGCCGAACGCCTTAGATACTGTACAATGCAATACTTGACATCAAAACGGTTCTACTTGATCTGGATTCGATGACACAGGATCAACAACTGTATACGGATAAGTATCGATCCCTCAGGGTATTTAATTTATTTTTATATTTTCTCCTATGTACCTTAGTTGGGATGCAACTCAATTTGTACCCTTTTCGCCACAAAAAAAAAGGGGGGGGGGAGACCCCAGAATCAGAAGGCAAAAAAAAAAAGGCGATTATTCAACCAAAATGAGGTTTTAAACCCCCTCTAGATACCCCACAATACTATGTTGTAAACCCCCTCTAGATACCCCACAATACTATGTTGTAACCCCCACCCCCTCTAGATACCCCACAATACTATGTTGAACCCTCCCTCTAGATACCCCACAATATTATGTTGTAACGCCCCACCCCCTCTAGATACCCCACAATACTACATGTATGTTGTAAAACCCCCTCTAGATACCCCACAATACTATGATAGTACTTTTGCACTTGAGAAAAAGACTTTTAAAAAGTTTCTTCCTGTATATTTTCATAGAAAACATTGTTCCTCTATTGCGGGTCCACCCTACCCACGGGACCTTGAATTTACACTACCTGAGGATGATTGAATATTAATATGACTAATCATGGCCTGTTCTTGAGAGGGAGCTTTTTAAAGTATCCCCATGTAAATCCCTATTGTGGGCCTACCCTACCCCACGGAGGCCATGATTTGAAAAATTTTGAATCTCCACTCAACAGAAAGCGTTTACATACATGTTGTCTTTTCTGGATCAATGGCTCTTGAGAAGATTTTAGAAAGGGTCTACTGGTTGACACCCAAACTATACAGCCTTATCACAACTAAGGTCGACAGGTTGACACCAGGCTTGGATTTCTCGAAAAAAAAATCTCAAACTTATGTCTGAGTTTTCTTTTATTTGAGCGGTCAAATTTTTAGCATAATCTCAAAGTCAAAGTTTCGACTTAAAGGCCGGGAGTAACCTAGAAAATTTTACACCCCTACAGCAATTAAGCATATATGGCAAGAGGGCAGGGCTTAGCATTGTTATCAGAATAAGCAGCAATCTGATGCTTGACTCTACACGTGCTCTGTAGCAGACGATATTTTGAACAGGGAGACTGGTATGATTTATCAAAATAAACTAAAGTTTTCCCGCATTTTTCTACCACTCTGCTCGATCTGTGAGGCACTGAAAGGCTATGTTTTTACTTTAACAAAACTTCACCCTAGGAACTACAAAATGAATTCATCATTGTTTTATCCATATCTTTTAAAACATGTAGTTTTCTTTTATAATATACACAAATATTGGTATATATGATATACTAATACTTATAATTTTCCTCTTGGTACCTTTCAATTATGAGAAGAATTTGGGGGGGGGGGGGGGGAAATTGTAGCTGTGCAATGGAGGACATGTGCATTGAAGGGTTATTAAGAAACACTTTGTCCATTATGATATTTGGAGACCTACTATCTGTGATTGTCTCTTTTGGCATTGTAATGTTCACATGTAAGAGTCCAGATTGAGAGTAATTTTAGAGTGATGGTTGATCAATTGGACATTTGTCATCATTGGTGAGAGACAATTAATGGGAGTTACACAACTGGCCTAGGAGATCGTTGCTTAATCAGACAAACATCATGCTTGACATTATTCGAGAAAAGGTACCAGCAATCCTGCAAAACTCTGAAACAGTGATCAGACTGAACAGTCCTAATGAGTTATTTTCATAAAGTTAACCAATTTTTTTAATGGAATGTGATTATATATAATTAAAAAATAAAATTTGGATTTACCAATGATATATGAGTAAGTACTTTTTTTCCACGTTATACAGTGATTTGATTACATGTTGCCTTTGTTGCAATCCCTCTTATCTAGAACTAGACAAGCATGCTCCTGCAATATGTGAGTCAACATCCGGTGTAAACAATAACAAAAGATAATCACACCCACAAACTGCCAATCTCTAGTTTGAAATACAAATTTAGCCCTGCTTCAGATTTTTGAGGCCAAAATTAAAACTTCATGAGAATTTATATCTAAAATAGATATGGCCAATATATGCACAGTTATGAGGGGAACAAGCATACCTATTTTAAAATTTCAGTACAACAGCTTAATCTTTATTTTTGCAAAATAAGTGCTGCAATCTGAATGTGACCAGAAAATTCATATATTCCACCATTTTCACCGATTGGCTGCTTTTATACCCAATTGCCGGCCTTTAAATCGTCAGAATGGGTCTACTGGTTAACATCCAAACTATAAAGCCTTAATATATCACTCTTGATTTCTTCTATTCGTTATTATTGATATACTTGCATCAACATATTGTTTTCAAACCACCCCCAGGGATAGGGCAGAGCTACAATCGGGGATAAAATTTGCATGCCATCGAGGATATATAAGAACAGACTTTTAAAATGTTCTTCTTAAGAACAACATGACCATGATTAGTCATCAATATGCAATCATCCTCAGGTAGTGTAAATTCAAGTTTGTTCAAACCATATCCCCGGGGATAGATTGGGACCACAATAGGGGGACAGCGTGTTTATGGGAATTTATAGGGAACAGTCTTTAAAAATCTTCTAAAGACCTATGTGTTCATGAGTAGTCGTATCAATAATCAGATGTTCCCAGGTAATGCAGATTATGGCTTCTTCAAATCATCCCGGGTACTGGACCACAATCGGGGACCAAAGTTATACATGTCAATATGATGAGGATTTTTAAAACATTTTCTCGACAAGAATAGCCGGCGCTGTTGTTATCGGTAATATATTTGTACAGCCACCCTCAGGTAATGCAGATTCAACATTCTTCAGATCATGGCCCAGATGTAAGATTTTATGTCATGCTGTCATTTGATTTCCTTTAATTGTGTTTTATTGTTGCATTCCTCTTTCTACCCTTGTATAACGTTTTCGGGTAAATTTTGTTTTATAGAAAGCGCTATATAGATTTTATTTATTTATCGTATTTTTTTTTATTTTTTTTTGTGTGTGGGTTATACGACATGTACAATAACAACAGCTCAACACCCACTGATTACCAAACTAAAGATGTATCTTTTGACATTTTCCACCTCAGTTCTCCATCCCCACCAGGATAATGACTGATCCCTAATCAAAATGTTTGCCCTGAATGTCAGCAAGATGCCTGTACAAATAGACGCTGACAAATGAAAAGTGAAGATAACGAATGCTGACCAATATCACAAATCCTATAAAGATAGCAAAATTACATGGACCCCTGGACAACCCAGTGGTGGGATTCGGTACCTAGGGGGAAGTTATAAAACAACCTTATAAAAAGCTACGGTCAATTATACATGTAAATACATGATCATTTATCTTAATGATATTTGGAAGAAAATTAATAAAAAATTTGCAATTAATAATACAAATGATAATATAAATTTTACAAAACCTAGACGTGCTTGTGGTCTGAAACCGACAGACAAGAAAAAGAAGTAAAAAAGCGTTATACACGACAAAAGAAATGTAGGAGTGGATTAAAAACGCTTTAAACCAGTAAGTGATAGCCACCCGCGTCTTGAAAGAAAGTGAGAACATACGCGGGAAAATTGCGGGTGCGTCACTGCTCACCAGTTATGAACTTGGACAAGTATAGCAAGAGGAATAAATCTTGCCAACTTGAAACATTTCATTTATCCATAATTACATGTAATAAAGCAACCAATTCTTCTTATCGTTCAAAGCATTTGGTTGTATTTTCCAAATCAGCTTTATATTCGTACTTAAATATCTGCAGCCACCTTAGCCCTCCATCTTATACATGTTTTTCATTCATTCAATATTTTATTCCTCTTAGCAGAGAGTATATTAGAAATATATATATTACATTAAGGATGAATCATACAACATATGTACAAATATGAAAATGTGAGAACAAAGAAGAAAACAAAAACATTACATAATTACATGTAAATGAATAAAAAGGAAAGGAAATGTGATATACAAGGAACTCAGAGCATTACTAACTCTTAGTTTAAGTTCATATGCACCTTTTGTATATAGCAAAAACTTTAATTAGATAATTCCCACATATAAGTAGTAACTTTTTTCCTTCTGTTCTGAGAGGATAAATTGGGGTTTTACCTAACTTATATGTATATAAATCTTCTTCATCAAGAGCACGGAATTCTGCACAGATACACAGATCAAGGTTTGTAATATCGTCCCAAAATTGTTCTCTGTTTGAGGAAAAGTTGTGACAACTGCAGGCAATGTGTTTAAACATATCATTATATTCGGAAATACAAAGTTGACGTGTATATATGTTTCTCATGGGAGGTATTGTCCAGAGTTTAACTAAGGTTTTAATAATTTTGGTTTTTTGTGTCGACCATATGATTTTCCAAATTCTTGGCAACCCCTTTCCATCATGTAACTGTATAAATCGCGTAAAATCTGAGTCAAGATGTGTTCGTTTATTCCATTCACAATCTTCGTAAAGCGAAATAGAGGATTTTACAGTTTTTCCCCAGGTATATTTGTTTGGGAAGGCACCAGATTCCAAGTAAGATGTAAGATATTGCGTCAAGGAGTATTTATCCAGAATGACTAGAATGTCTTTAATGAATCCATGCGTGGTTTCCCATGGGTTACATAAAACTGTAAAGAGTCTGAAGAGAAATATTTGTTTCGCCAGCACATTGTGAGAGAAATTGCACAGTTTTCCTAAAAACAATAGTTTCTTTTTATCAATTTCAGATATGATAGGTCTGAGACCTAATAAGCTTTCACACATATCGGACCGTGTTGATAGATTTAAGCTTTGAATATCTTTAACGATAAAATGTTGAAGTCGATGCAACATCTGAAGATCCTGGGTTTTAAGATCATTCCATATTTCACATCCATATAATGTAGAAAGTATGACTACCTTTTTAAAAAGATTCACAAGAGTAACTAGATTGAAATTTTCTGAGTATAAGTGTTTTATGGAGTAATAAGATCGTCTGCCTTTGTCACATGCCTCCTTTGTCCTGGTTAGAGATTTGAAATGAGAGTTTTGAATGATCCCAAGGTGATTGTACTCACTATTTACAGGGATTATTTCGTCGCCCACTAACCATTGATTTGAGACGACATTGTGTGATTTACCGAATACTATAATATATGATTTTTTAGCGTTGAAAGAGAATCTCCATCTACAACAAAAATTGTATGCTACATCCAACGTATTCTGGAGTGAGTGCGGAGTTAACGATAAACATGCAATATCATGTGCAAGAGTTGGAGTCAATGACTCTATTCTATGAATTTCAAAGTTTTTGTTGATGTGACCAAGTTCGTTAAGTAAGTCATTGATATAAACTGTGTATAAAAACCCAGATGAGACACCGCCTTGCCGTATTCCTTGTTCAACCGGGAACCAGTCTGATTGTTGGTAATTTACAATTACAGCACTTTTGGTATCAATATGGCAGTCATCTATCAATGTCCATAATTTTCCCTTGATACCTATGTCGTTAACTTTACAAAGCAATCCTTTTCCCCATACTGTATCAAAGGCTTTTCGGCTATCTAGAAAACATACATATACACGTGATCCGTTTTTGATGTGATGCAAGATTGTTTCTCGAAGGTTAAATGCAGCTGTGGTAGAACTTAAACCTTTATGAAAACCTTGTTGTTGAGGACTCGGGTATTTCTAGCAAACAATAAATGACTTTGTGACAATAATTATGTAGCAAACAATTAATGATTATTTGATAATAATTGTGTAGCAAACAATGATTATGTGACAATAATTGTGTAGTAAACAATTAATGATTATGTGACAATAATTGTGTAGTAAACAATTAATGATTATGTGACAATAATTATGTAGCAAACAATTAATGATTATGCAAGGTGAAGATAACGAACAGTGATCAATCTCATAACTCCTACAAGCAATACAAAATAGATAGTTGGGCAAACACGGACCCCTGGACACACCAGAGGTGGGATCAGGTGCCTAGAAGATCTGACACTAACCTTATAAGAAAGGTACGGAGAATTATGAATATAATATAATTATTTACCCTATCAATATTTAGAACAACAATCATCAATAGTTGTCATTAATCATGTAATTAATGTAAAGAATGATATAATTTTATCCAATCTAATTAAAATTAGATCCTATGTGTAGCGACGGTAGATGAGCGGATCATAGAATCTAATTTTAGTTAGATTGAATTTCATCCAAGCGTAGTGCATGTGAAATTAAAAAAATTATAAAACTACTAGAAGATAATATTATTACTGACTTCGTAAATTGCAATAAACAACATTTTCCCCTAAAGATAATATACATACACTGTAAGATGCATATAATGACTTCAAACTTCTATATAGATATGGGGAATCATTTTCGGAGTCCAAATGATAGAACACCTTAACAAAGTATACAGCTCCTAGATATAGGTAATCTCATACAAATTCCACAGGTGTGTACAGGTTGTCATTCGTCTTTCAGCGATAATCCAGCTGGACATCATTACTGGTTAATGTCGATGTAGCAGAACATGACGATCTGAAGTCATTTAGTTTAAAAGATCCAGAATTGGGAGAGTCCTCGATCTTTCAATTGGCGACATAACTTCATCTTTATTATAAATTATGATGAAGGTTATGTCAAACGATGGGGTACATATATGAAGAAGAACATGACATCTTATTAGAACGGATAAAAAGTATAAGAGGAATATTGAAATTTCCTGTTAGACACGTCAAAACGAGAGTGCGTACCATTTGTTCTTCTGTGTTTAGTAAACCAGAAATGATGAAAGAATTAGATAAGTTGCATGGTCAATATGTATTGGGAGACGGCCTGTTGCCCAATCCTATTGAGATTCTCAGTAAAATATGTTTAATTAATATGTATTGGCTCCAGCCGACAAAATTTGTCTTTGTTTTTGCAAGGCCTAGGCTATTACTACCACTGCATTATGAACGAACTTGACTCTAATTGACTTGTACTCCAAGTTCCCTTTACAAAGACGATACTCTTAAAAATCGCGTTTCTGTTTTAAACACAACTGATATCCCAGTCAATGGAACATATGAATTACCGTACCTATACTGGATTTTTAAAAAAAAACCTACACAAAACACCTACAGAGACACATGGAGGAATCCAGAAACGTTCTACCAAACCCTATCTTTGCTCATTGTGAAAATAAAAACTTTTACGAAGGAGAAACTTGAAGGCGTATTGTGCCACAACTTATGCCAGAAGTAGTGTAAATCAGATGTGGATTCTCAAACATTCCAATTCTTCGGTCACCTAAGTTAAATCAGCAATTGGTTGTCGTCCATCGTCGTGCGTCCTCCGTCATGCGTTAACAATTGAATATTTTTAACTTCTTAAAAACTACTATTCCAATTCCTTTCAAATTTAGTATGAAGCATATTTGGAACAAGGAGGACATAAATTGTAAATTTCAGGATTCCACCACTCCTGGAGCGTAAGGGGCGGGGCAAAAACTGCCAGAGTTTGATTGACCAATTTTCCAAGATCTTTTTCTCTACAACAGAACATGTGTAAGAAAAACTAAATGCATCGTGATGTAGATCAGGAAGACCTCTACCGAAATGGTAAATTTCATGATCTCGGGGGTAGGGGTTCTGACCACAGGGCGGGACCAAACTTAGTATATAGTGTTTATGTGTACATGTAAAACACTTAAAATAACATCTTTAGTGCTATTAATACTAAATTGAAACTATATAAACATTTAGATAGAACAGGTAGTCCTTTACCAAACTTGTAAATTTCATGATCCCCGGGGGAGGGGTTCTGACCCCAGGGTGGGGCAAACTTGGTGTATAGTGTTTGTGTAAAACACTTAAATAACATCTTCTTTAGTGCTATTAATACTAAACTTGAAGCTAAATAGATCTTTAGAAAGAGCAGATAGTTCTTTACCAAAATTGTAATTTTGATGATCTCAGGAGTAGGGGTTTTGATATCAGGGTGGGACCAAAATGGTCAGCTTTTAAATGTGTGAACAAGAGAACATTTTTAACTTCTTCTTGATACCTACTATTCCAATTCCTTTCAAATTTGGTATGAAGAATCTTTGGAACAATTGGGCACTTAAATTGTAAATTTTAAGACTCTTTCACCCCCTGGGGCCCTAGGGTCGGAGCAAAGACGGCCAAAATGAAAAAAAAATTCCAAAATCTTCTTCTCTACCACCTCACATGTGTAAGAAAAACTAAATGCATGATGATGAAGAGCAGGAAGGCCTCAAATAAAGTTGTAATATTCATGATCCCCAGGGTAGAGGTTCTGACTTCAGGGTGGAGCCAAATTTGGTATATAGTGTTACTGTAAAAACACTTAAATAACGTCTTCTCGATTGCTATTGATACTAATTGGATATTTAGAAAGAACCAAGTAGTCTTTCAGCAAAATTGTAATTTTGATGATCCCATGAGTAGGGGTGGGGCCAAAATGGCCAGTTATTAAATGTGTGAAAAATAGATCTGTTTTTAACTTCTTGATAACTACCATTCCAATTCTTTCAAATTTGATATGAAGCATATTTGGGACAAGGAGGACATAAATTGTAAAGAACAAGGTACGGTTTTAGCCAAAATCTGCCCTGTCAAGGAAATTCACCAAAATACTAAATCTGGTATTTGAGAATGTGCCATTTATGAAAATGAGCATTGTTATTCTTTATCTACAATAGTAGCTGTAATATATTCAACGGAAAACTTTATATTAACCTGACGACGTCACCAAATTTGACGTTAATTTTGACGTAATATACGAGAGTTCTCCCCAAGTGATGTTTTGAGTAGGAAATAAAAACTGTATCACACATAGAACTATTAATTCTTAATAAATGAGAAATTATTGGTTTTTGTACTGATTTGAATGGGTATTAAATGGAAATTGAAACCACATCAGATATGCCGCACAGGGGCAAAAACTGCAG
Source organism: Ostrea edulis (assembly GCF_947568905.1). Classification (NCBI taxonomy): domain Eukaryota; kingdom Metazoa; phylum Mollusca; class Bivalvia; order Ostreida; family Ostreidae; genus Ostrea; species Ostrea edulis. The sequence goes on from NC_079169.1 coordinate 86,592,210, forward strand.
GTATTCGCGGAAAGCTTTTCTGGTGCAGAAATATAATGGTTTGAACACCAAATTAATTAAAGAAACAGTTATATTCTGGTAACAGTGATTTCTTATTTCTGTCTCCAACTTCTTTTATTGTGGCGAATTTTAAGATTTTTTTTTTATATTTGTTAGAGTCTCGCGTGCATTCGGAAAAAAATGATGACATCAAAGGCAGCTCAAATTCAAATCACTGAATTTTATGCGAAGTTTGGGTTATCACCAATGTAATTCTTCACGAATCGGAACACAATAGAATTCAACGGTATTTGTTTTTAATTGGCATACGCAATATTCCATATATGTATATTCTCAATATTATATGCGTGGTATTAAGTTGGAGCAAAATGTCATTTCATAGGTATACTCAGGAAAAAACGCAGTGTTTCTGAGAAACTAGAAACACAACTTCAAAGGGAAGATAATTATGAAACGGTTAGGGTTATCAGTGGTATGGCCATCGCTTCGTGACCGGGAGGTATAGTGTGTTTGAACCCCGCTCATGACATGCCACGTCGAACCTGAGACGTAGACATACATGTGCTCTTCGACAAACGCTCGACAAAAGTGAGAATCACGGGTCTTTCAGATAGGCACCTGATGCCACCTCGACTGTGTCCAGGGGTCCATGTTTGCCCTACTCTTTATTTTGTATTCTTTATAGAAATTACGCAAATTCGAATTCATCACTATTCGATATCTTCAGCTTTTCGTGACCTTAAAAAAGGAGGTCCTGTGTCACAACAGGTATTGGCACGTTAAAAAAAAAATCAATGCTATAGCCTTAAATGCTAATCATAGGTTTTATATGTGGTACTTCACATACAGCTGATGATTTCTCAATTTGAGAGAAAAGTTCTCGAAAGGACGTAAAATAAATAAACAAACAAAACTCTCTCTCTTCTCTCTCTCTTCTCTCTCTCTCTCTCTCTCTCTCTCTCTCTCTCTCCACTATCACGCTTCTCCACAAAAAATCGTCAATGTGTTCGGTACTGTACAACTGAGCGATACAAAGCTGGTACACCCCAACACTTGGTTTGCGCAATTTAGTGTCATTGTATCCACTTTTGCTCAAAGAAACCCTCTTAAAAGTTGTTAAATACAAAAATCATTCGATAGTTTATACAAGAGAAATAAAACTTAAGACTTGCTAACCAACCCCTGCCCCATGATAAAAGAAAACCATTCAAATCTAAACTGCATTTTCTCATTATGCAAGTATATACATACATCGTATATTCATCTCGAATGGAGAAAAACAAAATTTTGACGGAATGCTCAATACTGCGAGTCTCAATATTATATTTATATATAGATCTATTCATATGTTGTGTATTCGCTTTGTGTAACCCCCCCCCCCCTCCCCCGGACTGCATTTTAAATAGTAGTAGAGAAAGATAGATGAAATGTAATTGTAAGTGATACATTGGATACATGTAATCAACCCACTCCAATGATACCAAAATCCCTATTTTGTGTTTGTCAATGTTTTCGAGAAGTCAACCCCCCCCCCCTTTTAAAAAAAAAACCAAAAAACGATCTATGCGCCTATAACCTATTTCAATCATTGTAAATTAAAATGCATATAGTAGGCCTAATACGATCCAAGTAACACATATGGAGCAAATTATCTTTCAGGCACCTCAATTTAAAAATAATTTTAATGAGTAACATATATTCCTTAGTAAAAAGTGCCTTGCAAGAAATGTATATTAATCCCTATCTTAGCTACACAAAATTTTTTTGTTTTGTATTGTGTTTTCAAAAATGAAAGTGAATTAGTGTTCCCCAAACAACGAAATAGTTTTGTAACCATTGCAGATATAGAAGAACACTGAAGACCCCCAGTGCCATATTGTGACACCGGTCATCCGGTGTTAAGGTCATCTCCAGTGCTCCCACTGGACCAGAATTCCCTTTCGCCACTTTTTCGGGGAGCGGCGCGGCACAAATAATCACATGCTTTACAATTATTTCCATCATATTATATATTATTTTATTTATTACACTTATTTTAGCATTTTGAATCAGTTACATTACTTAATCATATCCAGCTACCATACCTAAACACTTCTTTCTGAAATAATAAGAAGTTGATTTGTTTGATAAATTCTATTATGGAAATCAAAATTCAGATAATAAATCATAAAAATATAAACTTCATGATGCTACACCCCTCAGTGAAAACATTGTGTACATTGCCCGAAATGCAGATGTCACAAAACATCAAACCCAATTTAAAGTCGTATCTCAACCATTCCCTATTAAATTTCCGTTTTTGTATGGAAGATTTTGCAATTTGGACAGAATCAGATGTTTGAGCAGGTGGGGTTGACTGTAAAGCCAAACATAGTTATTTTTTAATTTTAGACTGACTAGGGTCAGAAGCTACAAGTTTAGTGTCAAAATAGAATGGGGTGCATAGTCTTAGGAGATTAGCATTTTTATACTGTTGCGCACCGAACTTCAAAGAAAATTATTTATTAAAATTGCTATGTCCATATCAATGGTGACCGACCACATAATTGTTCATGAAATATTCAAACTAAAATCAAACACATCAAAATCTTGTAATCAACGAGTTTGGCCGCAAAAACAAACAATTGATGTATTCATATATTCATTATACACAATAATAAGGCCAATTTAATTACCGGTCGGTTCTCTGGTTAAGAATTGACATTAATGTGGAGATGATAACACGATAATGAATAAGACTTTAAATGTTAAACAATTGACCACAGCAGGGTAAACAGCTGTCCGATGTACTTTATTACATAATCACCGACTTTTTTGCAGCCATAAATTACCTGAGGTTGTGACCAGCTCTGTGTGCACTGGAGCGACGCAAGATTTCCGGTCGCACGCGTTGACTGAATAAACAGATTTTGACTGCATAAACAAATAGGCGATAATGCGTCACTGACAAAGGATTTAAAATACAATTTATTGCAAAAAGGGATTTTCGCCACTTTCAATTTTTTTACGCCATTTTTGAAAATAATTCGCCATTGGCGAAAATGGCGAAGCTCAGCTCGAGCACTGGTCATCTCCAAGGACCCGTGACATTCACACTTGATGCCGAGCATTTTGGCGATGAAACTGTCACTACCTGTTTTAACGACTTCGGTCTGTCGCGGCCGGGATTCGAACCCCCGGGCCTTCCGCTTGCGAGGCAAACGCTCTAACCGCTCGGCCACCGCGGTGGTGTAAATTTACAAATAGTGTGCTTAAAATTTTATATTTCTGAATAACCATCGTAAACTTTCTGACATAAATTGTTGTCTTTGAAAAATATAAAATGTTACACTCGCGCTAAATACGTCACTGATGTACGTACGTACCTAGGTGGATATTGTCGTCTGCTGTTACATGTCGTTTCCCATTTAATCAAATGAATGTGAATGGTAAAAAATAATGCTTGAATCTTCAAGGAATATATTATTTATTAAAAGAATTGTCCATCGTTATATAAACTATTTAAATGTAGTTTGCCTGGTATGTAACATGAATTCTCACGAATCGTCGGTTGGTGCTATTTATATACCGTTCTGTTTACACTATAGTCATAACAACAAAAATGGCATCCGGTCTGTAAGATAGGCTTAAATTTATCCGGATTTTTATTATTATTATGATGATTTTAATAAATGTCAATGTGTTTAAATAAATAACTATATGAGCATATATTATTTGAAAATATATTTACTACTCAAATGATTCTTGTTTCCTCTTCAACCGCCACGATCAACGCAAATTGCGTCACGATGGCGAATTTGTTAGCATCTTTCAACTGATATTTTAACCCCTCTTCCATCGTCGCCCGGGATGAAACTAAGAGGAATTGTAAGTTATTTAGTAAATTTTTAATCCATATAAAAATTATTCCGGGCGACGAGGGAAGAGGTGTTCAATTTCACAAGTTTATCAATACAAAAACCATGAAAACACCACAAATAGCCTGAAAGCCCTTACTTTATTTGATTATGTACTACGCATGCGCGTAGATGAGTTGATTTCCATATGCTTTTGAGAGTTACTATAAGTTACTCTTTTAGGAATTTGACAGGAAAATATCTGCAACGCAAAATAATTTTCCTCCATAAACGCCGGGCAGAATTTGGCTAAAACCGTACCTTGTCCTTTCTGAACTCCTGCACTCCTGGGGTCTTAGGGGTGGCAAACACTGTTGATACATCTTGTTGAAATTAGAATTTAGCTTAGATATTTTCAGAACAGGATTTTTTTGTCTAGATTTTTAGCCCTTGGGACTAGTGATGCTTTAAACTAGTATTCACGTGACTGATAAGGCCTTTGGGTTTCTCGTTTTATGTTTTAGTGAATTTTAAATCTTTTAAAAAAAACTTTTCCCAAATCAACAACTAAATTAAATAAAAACTAATTTAATGACCAGTCTTTTTGACATCATAAATCTCTTTTTCTTCCATTGATTAAAAACGATGCTGGAGTTCCTTATTGACAATGTTTACGTAGTCTTTGGTGATCAAGACTTTGAGCAATCCGTTGGAATTCCTATGGACACAAATTGTGGTCCATTTTAAATAGCTAACTTGTGTTGTACTCTTATAAGACAGACTTTATCTTAAAACATTCTACATGGGAAGAAAAATCTCTTGTTGTGACCTCCAACTCAACATTTTAGATATATCGACGACTTAAGTTTAACCTATTGATAATACTCAAATTCATTAATAGGTCTATTCGATAATTCCCAGTGAGCTTGTCATAGTCTTCCGTATTTGCTTCATATTTGGATATCATAATATTGAATATAGATGTCAATGAAAGGCGAAGATAACGAACAGTGATCAATCTGAATGACAAACTAACAGTGCAATTTTTAGCTTCCCCTTCGTCAACTTCTCAAAGTTGTGAAAGAATACTCCATATTCACCTGCATATGGTGCTTATGTCCCTCAACTGATTCGATATATGAGAACCTGTTCTGCGTATGATAAATTTTACATGGAGACACGCTACTGACAAATAAGTTGATGTTACAAGGTTTTCAAAGATCTCGTTAATTCTATGGGCGTCATAATTATCTAATTTGCAAATACTAGCTACATGTATCATTGGGTCGAATACTGTCTGACGTGTTTCATACCTATTATTAGGCCGTTCTTTACATACTAATTTGCGTTAATCAGATCAAAATATAGGACTCATGGGGGGTTTGACCTGTCAAGAGGGGATGCCTACTCCAAATAGCCATCTGGTCCCATCTTTCTCTTATTCAATAATTCCCGTATACTTAGGCACCAATCCGGTCGCGGTAGCTCAGTAGTAGAACGTTCGCGTTGTATCCTTGTATACCTTATGAGTTCAAGCACCGTTCGTGCCAAGCCCAAGACGTAAACATGAGTAATGATTGTTCTTTTGTCAAACGCTCGACATTTAGAAGGGAGAATCACGGATCTGGTGGTAGTACCGAATGTACCATTAAATACAAGTACAATTCATTGACCACCAATATTGAAACAATGCAGACCCGCGCCCCCTTGCTAAATCAAAACATAAAATACAGTGCGTCATGTTTGTAAATGTTATTCAAGTTTTTTTCCTGGTATTTGGGGGGGGGGGGGGGGGTATCCTTACTGTACAATTTTCAATTTCAAATGGAATTGGAGGGGTTGTGCGTTAAATTTGAATACATAACTTGTATTATGATAAAGATACAAATTGCATTTCAAAGATATCCATGTATATGGATATCTTATATTACACTTAATTCCAGACATTGCACTTTTTTGTTGTTCCTATATTTAATTGAAAAATAACGCGATTGTGTAGTAATTAACCAATTATTGGGATATTAGTAAAATTTTCGTTCTAGAGAAATAATTCCTAAATTGCTATGGTAGGCTATGGTTAATCAAATGGTATGTTAAATGCGATTTCTGTGATACGGTATAAGAAAAACTCTCTTGCTGTGTCCTTCATATTCATACATGTATATTTTAAAAGAAGGAATGTCACACCAGAGCAACATGATATGGATGAAACTTGGAGGATATGTGCAACAATATTTTGAAATTGAAAGCTTTCAAATTTACTTTATTTAGTGAAAAAATGCGGTTCTAGTAGAAAGCAATCTTTAAAAAATTTAAATAAACAAAAAAACAAAACAAAAAAAACCTGCTGGACTTTAACCCACGAATTAGTTCAACAGTCGCTGTTCTAACCTACTGAGCTACTCAGCAAGGCAATAATCTTTGAAATGAATGGACAAATATTGCAAATATTAACGATAATCATTTTAATTCATATATCGATTCAATATATACCCGTGAACTCGAAGTAAAAGACAACACAGTCATCCACATCTGATTCATACTTAAATATTTTATTGAAAATAGATATTGACGGAAAACTAACAACTCAACTTTATGACAAACGGAATGATTTCAGTTTCTACATCGCCAACTTCCCATATGCATGTAGCAATATTCCATTTTCACCTACATATGGTTTATATCCATCAGCTGATTTGATACGCAAGAGCTTGTTCTGCGTATGATCAGTTTTTAAATCGAGGCAGGTTACTGACAAACAAGTTAATGTTACAGGGGTTTCAACAGTCTTGTTTTAAGTCAACATTTCGCAAAGTCTATGGTCATCATAATGATATAGTTTGTCAATACAAGTTATCTCTGTTTTAAATGCTGTCTGACGTGTTTCATACTAATTGTTAAGCCGTTCTTGGTACATTGAGTTTGACTACGGATTACTTCGTTTACCTGATCAAGATATACATGTAGAGCTCACGTCGCGTGTGACCAGTCGACAGGGGATGCTTACTCCTCCTAGGCACTCGATCTCACCTCTGATATATCCAGGGGTCGGTGTTTGCCCAACTCTCTATTTTATATTCCTTAAAGGAGTTATGGAATTGATCACTGTCCGTAAGCTTCACCTTTCATATATATGTTATGGTTTGTATTGTAGAAGCTTGAAACTAAAACAAGACATGTTTATGAGAAAAGCTGCGTCGATAAATGTGAGGCTAAGATATCGAAGAGTGATCAATCTCATAACTCCCACAAGGAATACAAAATAAACAGTTGGGCAAACATTGTGTAATATATCTACGTGTATATGCAATTTGGATGAGATGGGTCATTAAGTGTCCTAGTCCTTTGTTATCTACAGGTCATGTGAGTACTAATTCGTGGTTCTGTACACGATGGAAATAATTTACAAAGATAACGAGATAGAGATACGACGATGCCTCTGGTTAGTTCATTTTGTAACGATAAACGAACAAGGTGTTCATATATTCATTTTGTGTTCCATTCGACACCGATATTGTCATAAAACGAGTTATTTTTGATTTAGAATTCTTTTAAAGACACAACCGATGTCTCGGTAGGAGTGTTTGTAGCACTTTATAGATAGTTATTCTTGTTTTCTTTTTTAAAGATTAAAGTCAGTATATGAGCAAACAATGCTAAGAATGTACATGTATATCATTGAGATTGGATCATGTGTACCGGGTTAATTGCCCTAACCTTTTTGGTGTTGATTTTATATGACCCACAAGGAGCTAACAAGCGCACTGTGCCATATCATAATGAGATCCATCTATGGCGTGTGTGTAGAAATTCTGAGTTCAATAAGCGTTTGTTTTGTTTGTTTTACGTATCTTTGAGAATATTTTTCTCTTACTGAATCATCACCAGCTGTAGGATTTAGACTCATGCTCAGCGCTTACGACCGTGAGGATTCTTTATCGCGCCATCGCCAGCCACCACAAAGGAGCTAAGTTTTTTACGTCATATTCGAAATAAATAATGACGCGACCATGGCAGGAACGAGGCTCGATTTCAAGACCTTCCTGTTACGAAATGAACGCTTTACTATGGTGTCTGATTTGTGCCACTTTACAATTTGTCGTTTTGCCGTCAAAACGAAAAGACGACAAAACGATAATTAGCGACTTTTCGTCCAGAAATAACGAACATTCGACAAAAGGAAATGTCGAGAAGACGACAGGATGTAGGCGAAAAGACGACAAATAAAACCTGCAAATTAACGACCCTAATGGTCGTCTTTTCGCTTGGTATTTTGCCGTCTTTTTGAGACGAAAAATCGAAAAGACGACATAACGAAAAGACGACAAATTATAGGCAAAAAGACAACAAACAAACTCCGCAAATTAGCGACCTAATCTGTCGTCTTTTTGCTTGTCGTTTTGTTGTCTTTTCGAGGCGAAAAGACAACAAAAACGAAAAGTCGACAAAACGATAATTAACGACTTTTCGCCTCAAAATAACAAAAAGACGACAAAATACAGATTTTCCCGTTATTTTGCGATCTGACTTCACATGAAATTTGCTGTGATTTCGATAATTATTACAGTAATTACTTTTACAAAAAGGATACATCTAAAATTAAACTATAGTTCTTATGTGCTGACATTCTACTGAAGAATGTTTTTGTAAATGTTATACCAGGCATGTTGAATTGGAGGATGGGGTCGGTAGGGGCCTTGGCCTCTTCCGTTTTTACAATTTACTTTTCACGTCATTTTTACATACAAATCTCATATTTTCTACATGCAAAGTTTGATTGATTTGCCACAACCACTTCTTTTCATTTTTAAAGTACATGTAGGAGTGAAAGGTAGTTGATGTTTAAGTGCTGAATTGAAGAATACGTGCAATGAACTACCTTCCACCTCCTACGAAGTAGAGGAGGGGGAAGACGGAATTCACTCCACACTTGCAATGAACTTCTTGACAAGTAAGAAAAAATGGATCTAGAGTACTTCTACCCAAATCTCAATATCCTATACATCGTAGAAGGGGGGGGGGTGTCGTCTTTTCGATATTTCGAGGCGAAAAGTCACTAATTATCGTTTTGTCGACATTTCGTTTTGTCATCTTTTCGCCTCGACAAGACGACAAAACGCCAAGCAAAAAGACGACAAATTAGGTCGCTAATTTGCGGGTTTTATTTGTCGTCTTTTCGACATTTCGTTTTAACATCTTGTCGTTATTTCGAAGCAAAAAGTCGCTAATTATCGATTTGTCGTCTTTTTGCCTAGAAAAGACAACAAATTATAAATTGGCACAAATCAGCCACCATACTTTACCACTGATCTCCCGCGACTAGTATTTAAATCCATGCAACGTATTCATACTCGTTCAAAACCTGTTCAAAACGACCATCTTAAAACGGTTGTAGATGGACTTCCCAAGTATCTTTTATATAATTATATACAACAATTTCTTTCAAATCAAAATTGAAATTTAAAATATTAATTCATAATGCAAGAGACTGTTCAGAATTGTACAATACGCATAAAGGATGCACATGTCTTGTACATCAAAATCTTCTCACATTTTTCAATCTGACCCGATTATTTCATAGAGTATTTCTATGGATATTCAATACGTGCACATTATATAGATTTTTTGATTTCTTTTAAAAAAAATTTCTAGAAATTGCAGGTTAGTCAATTTTGTTAGAAGATTTTAACACTTGTGTCTCTATGCAACGATCTGTTTCCCATCAATGGTGGAGTATTTATTTCGAAAATAAAAAAAATGACATTAGATCTAGTCTAATTACAATTAAAATGTCGCTGATGAAGGAAATTCTGCATTCGTTGGCCTATTTCCAGGAATTTAAAGACAAGAATGATAAAACATGATACACTGGTGAGTCAGGAAGCAGTTCTTGACCATCAGTCAATCGGGTAGTTTGGACACCAAAGACAATCGATGGATTTTTCTCAGACATTAAATGCTATCGCTTTATTGCATTCATAATCTATCCCAATGGAATAAATTATCATTTTGACAGTTTTGTTGTCTGCCACAAAGTAAATATACACTAAACCATCAAAATTACACCATAAATATATTTTCCGATTAGCCTTTGTTTGTCGCACCATTCCATTGTCAGTAGATACGATCAATGCGTGAATTTGATGATAACACAATTCAAGTGATTAGATTTATACAAATTCATTTATCATGCCCGTTGACACGGACTGTATCCCTATTGTCACCATTCACACTGGACTTTTTTCTCGGTAAATCGATATCTACAACCACGGGCTCGTCTGCTTCCGAATCCACTGAAGAACTGAGTACCTTGTCAGCGCATCTTCTGATGACGTCATATGAATATTGAATGTCATCTGTTGTGGTTCTTTCTGCCACAACTGCGAGGCGGAGGAAGTATGTACCTCTACTAAAGGCTGGGATCATGTAAATTTTCCCGTCCTCCAAAATTTCGCTAAGAAGTTTCTCTGTGAGTTTATTTCCCTTCTGCAATACATGAAAAACAAGAAGTAATCAATGACGTCATATGAGGATATGACAGATCCTTTCTCTCGATATAGAAGGCTTAAAGTAATAATATCATAATTTGCGCAAATGTGAAATTAGTAAATACATATTACACAGTTGTAATTTTCTTTTTATTGGTATGAAAAAAATTCATATTTCACAAAAAATTACATCTCTGATATATATTTCCCCCAAATCGTTTTATAACAGAATAACGTTAGTCTGCGTTTTATGAGACACTACATGTATCTTGTAGATGGTAGGTTTTAGTAAAAAGTATGTTTTCAATACACTTTGTGCTTCATTTACTTAAAACCAGGGAACTGTAGTACAATATATCTATATCGAGAATAATGTCGAACTGATTACGCTACAACTTGACATACAATAGAAAGATAAATAACAAGATGTGTTTGTGAAACACAAATGCCCTCGATAATGACCAATTCCGAAGATGGCCAAGGTCACAAGGACAAATATCGTGGTAGCAGTAGAAAGATTTTGTCACAAGAAATGCTCATGTACAATATGAAAACTCTAATATTTACCATTTAGAAGTTATGGCCAATGTCAATTTTTTTAAAAAGTAGGTCAAATGCCAAGGTCAAAAGATTTAGTACCAACGGAAAGGTCTTGTAACAAGGAATACTCATGTGAAATATTAAAGCTCTAACTCTTACTGTTCAAAAGTTATTTGCAAGGTTAAAGTTTCAGACAGAATTACAGAATGACAGACAGGATAAAAACAATATGCCCTTCGATCTTCGATCTCGGGGGCATAAAAACACAATTTTGTACACCTGTCCTTAATCTATCTTATCGAGTTAAGTAATAATTTACTCAATTATCGACAAGCACTAGTTTTGACAGATGACATTTGCCTGTAGCATTATTCCAAAACCAAGAAACCGGTTTGGGGTATTGGTTTTTCTATTAATCTTAATGAGTAAAACGAAACAATATTACTGCTCGGTTGTTACGTCACGGTAGTAACGTTATACGTCCGTATATACAAACCTTAAGTCTGAAACAAACCAGGCCCATTACTGTTTCGGAAGTTATCTCGAATCGACCATCGTCCAGGATGAGTTTTTCGAAATCCTTTGCCAATTGACAATGCTGAAAACAGATGCATTACAGAATGGTAACAATATTCACTGCGCTTCATTACTTTAATTAATCGTTTGAAGAAGAAGAAAACTGTACAGTTTTTAATGACGCACGATTATATTGAATTCTACCTTAAGGAGGATTAACACATTGTCATAATAGCTGACTTCCTTTTGAAACATGAATAAAACTATAGACAACAGAAATGCTTGTTTGTAATCCAAATGATTAGTTGGGCCTAGATAGCTCAGTAGATTAATGTGTCAACAGCTGATCTGTAAATCGTGAGCTCGAATTTACCAGAGATTTTAATTTCCATTCAAATTACTTTCTACTAAAACAGCAATTTTTTAAAAACTAAATAAGGTAATTTGAGAGTTTTCAATTTCAAAATAGTATCGTACATATTCTCCACTTTCCATCCATATCAGATTCCGTAGCGTGTCATTCCTCCTTAATGCGAGATAACATCTATTTCTGATAGTCACGGAATGATTAATATTGTGTATTACAGATAACAGAACATGTGTCTCTTTAGTATGTAAAACTTATACGGTACCAATTTTGATGCACCAGATGCGCATTTCGACAAATAATGTCTCTTCAGTGATGCTCAACCGAAAAGTTTGAAATCCGAAATAACTATGAAGTTTTAGAGCTAAATATAGCCAAAAACAGCGTGCCAAAAAAGTGGAGCCAAATTCGTCCAAGGATAAGAGCTATGCATGAGGGAGATAATCCTTAATTTTGAAATGAATTTCTAAATTTTATAACAGCAATTAAATATACATCCGTATTTTCAAGCTAGTAACGAGGTACTTAGCTACTGGGCTGTAGAGACCCTCGGGGACTAACGTACATGAACTCACTCATCGAACAAAACAAACTCCACTGACCTTTCTGATATAGTTTTGAACACCGCTAACACCATACGACCGCAACATAAACCACAGCTTCAGAGACCGGAAACGTCTTCCAAGCGGGATCTGCCAATGCTGATGACACACATAATGTAAAGAGTGAATTAAGATTACGTCAAATAGTTTTTTCATACTTAAGATTAACACAAATTATTATTTTTTTTTTAAATTTAAACAATATTTTATTATGTATAATACATAAAAGGATTGGACAACAGGCGTTGCCTATATGAGCCCTCTCCATACAAATACATGATCAAGGTCATAAAGATATAGTTATCATATAATGATAATGAAGCAATATAATATTTTAAAATACATTGATTTGTTTAACAGTTTCCATTTCTATGATAATTTACAGCTTGATGTATGACTGACAAATATACTATAGGTATGGATATAGCAATTTACTACACAGGAAAAACACAAATCATTGATTGGTCATTGAAGTTTGTAGTGTTTTCCGACATTTTGCGAATGACAATCTTTTTAAAACACCATCTTGAAGGTAAATCAAATCAAATCATTACCATGATATTACATATATGTGCATCACAAAACAATATTCTTTAAACTGATTAGGCAGCATAGATAAAATGTCTGAGTGGAAAAGAAAAACATGTAGATAAAGTGATGCGTTGGAAACCCCTTTGTCGTCTCTTCCTCGTCCTTAAATACGATGTGAAAGATAATTTGTGTAATGTTTACCCTGTAATCCGGGACTTTTCCTTCATTGGTGTGACGCAGATAGATAGGGTCCACATTGAAAGCATCTACCAAATACGAACTGTTCTTGATCCTGAATTGCAATCACCATGGCATAGTTTATCATAATTAAAGATCTGATGCAATTAATTATAATTTTTTTTTAACAATGAGTAATAAATAATAAAAATGATAACAATAGAATTTTAATAATGATTAATAGGTGTAGGAAAAATGACAAATGAATGCATTCTTCCATTTCTTGCAATATATGTAATGTATATTTCCTAACATTACACAATTATAGAAAATTCAGCTTCTGAAGAATTATACAAAAGTTCCTTTCCGAAATTTCATAGTTTATCCAATGCCACATGGGTGTTTTTTTTAGGAAGAGGCGCTAGATTTCCATATCAATATGACCTCCCCTGTTTCTTGAAAAGTAATATTTTTAAATCTAATTATATTTTCATTACATTTCGGTAGAATGGTGAATGAAAGCTGGATGGTTGGAGAACGAATGGATTTGTTTCTGAAAACGAATGCAGAACGCTTTACACGGGAAGAAACGGTTTGGTTTCGATTTCAAATTCTGCATTTCGTACTCTTTTGGCGCTTGAACTTTGAAATCTATTCAATATTTAAAACTGAAAATAGTCTTTAATGATTTCCAAAAAAAAAAAATGAAACTGAATAACTCTTACAAACATGGTAACTGTACTTTGTGTTTTAATTTAGTAAGGGGGTGTCCGCATTGTTTCCATGTTCATAATGACAAAGAGGGACATCAAGGAAGTTAATTTCATCTAAGACGATGATTTCGTGTCCACTCATTTGTAGGATAATATACCGTTGCTCTAGCAATTCATAGTTTAAAAAAAAAAAAAATCACATCTGAAGTAGAAAACAGCAAAATATTAAAGCTAGTAAAGAATTCATTTTAATTTTCCGACAATTTTAGCAACATGTGTTAATTCTATTTTAATCCAAAACTTAAATGCAGGCAAAATCGGCATATGATTTCAACGTTTATTTGTTTTGAGACCCCTTTGCGATCGATTCGAAAAACAAAATCTCCATTTAAACGAACTTCTTATTCATGTCATAAACAAAATTATTATGTCTTCTTTTAGCCCGACTTTGCACCATGTTAATCTGCACTGACCCCATACAGGAACGGAATGGTTTGCTGATAACGAGAACTGAACGCTTTAGCCTAGAAACGGTGAACAGTAAAACAGTTTGGTGTGGGAACGAAACAATTCTGGTCGAGAACGGAACATTTAGTTTGGGGTAGTGGAACGTTTCGGGGTCTGCAACTGGTTAAAAAAATTAAAATGCCTTATCTTTCTCATTCAAACCGCACCTGTTGGAACGCTTCTTAACGACAAACCACGCATACATCCCATGTAGCCGTAAACCATATTGTGAACAAATGTACTGCTTTGAGGATTCCTTCTTTGATCTATATCACGTGATCTTACCTAATTCTCGCCAAGACAACATTCGTAATTCTAATGTAGCATAATAGCTTGACACATTGTTGAAGAGAACGTACATACTTGTATATTCATTATTACAAAAAAGTGGTAGGAATTATGTAACATTCTAAATATAACAGCAGAAAATATGTTAACGATAATTCCACAAATCTTAACAGTAACCTGAAATTATCTCCTCAATCCAGAAATAGATGCCACAAAAATACATACCACATTACGGATAAATCAAAGTTGACAAGCATCCATTTGTGTGGGTTTACACTAAAGGTTTCTGCATACTACAATAAAAAATAAACCGAAATAATTTTTTAAAGTACGAATCAAAATTCAGCACAACTTGATACATTTTTTTGTCATGGATGATTTAATATAAGATAACAATGATTATTAATTTTCATTTAACAAGGTATTTCAATGACAAAGCATATTACATTAAGATTTAAACCCATCACCGTTGCTATCACATGTTAGTGATGATAAATGAATTGACATAAATGTTGTCCTGAATACATTTTTCAGAAACAGAAAGCGGATTTTCAAAACAGTGTGTTTTAGTGATAGGTTCTTGCTTTTATCCTACCTTTACTTACGGAGTACATGCCTTGTGTATTTGTATTATGGGGAAATAAATAAATAATTTGCTGCAGTTTCCTTATATGACATTATAGATATTTTTTAATTTGTAAATTAACTGTATACTTTTTCAGTGAACAGATACAATGGGACATATTATATAGCAAATATTTGAAAGCGTGAAAATTAGATTATCTTCGCACTCGAAGAAACACAAACTGAATTCTTCCAGGACGTTCACCTGCACGTTCAGTGGTGGTCCATGGCAAGAAATGAAACAAGGAAGTGGGTGTTGAATAGCGGGCGATAACGAAGAACAGTGATTAATCTTATAACTCCTACGAAGAATACAAAATAAAAGAGTAGGGAAAGACGGACACCTGGACATACCAATGGTGGGATCAGGTGCTTAGTAGGAGTACGCATCCCCTGTTGACCGGTCGCACCCGCCGTGGGCCCTATATCTCGATCGGGTAAAGGTAGTAATTCGTAATCACAATCGTGTAACGAACGGTCTCAATTGGTATGAAACATGTCAGACAGCAATTATGTGACCCAATGACAGGTTTTATGAATAAATTAGATTGTTATAACGACCATATCATTTGCGAAATGCTGCCTTTAAACAAGACTGTTGAAACTCATGTAACATCAACTTGTTTGTCAATAGCCTGCCTCGATTTAAAAACTGACCATACGCAGAACAGGCTCTTAAGGATCGAATAAACAACATACCTCATACAGGTGATAATGGGATATTGCTTCATATGGAAAGATGTTTTTTGTACTGAACTGTAGTTCACTGTGCCTTTTAGACAGTCTGCATTGGTTGCATATTTAGTTTTATAATGATTTCTTTAAGTAACTTCTTAAGCATTGTTGAAATTGTTCTCTTTAACTTTCCTTTAAGTTGTCATTTACATAAACAACATTCATATTTCACAGGAGGCGCCATACTTGTTTACATTTGTTCACTAGCTGCATGTTGGAATCAATTACTTGTGATCGTCATCAAGACTGCATGCTAAGAGTAAAATAAAATGCCAGAGACAAATAATAACGGGAAGTCTAATAATTTATAAGAGAAAATAATAAGTAGGAAAACTTGGGATTCGAACCACAGATATGCAATCTGGCCTGTCCAAAACTTCAGGGAGATTTCCGCTATACTACCTCGGCTATCCATCGCATGAAAATTGTTTGAATTTCAGGCTATGTAACGTCACACGTCGTGGACATAGAAATTTTCTTGATAATGCGACAAAAGTTGTACACAAGAAGTAAGTTTTTTTCATAGAGTGGGTCAAGTCTCGATACTTTTATTTACAAAACATTTTACACCTGAATATGTACTAACATATTTTACTCAGTTCACAATGGAGACTTGGCCCACTCCATATGAAAATCTGCTTGGAAAAGTCAAGTATACTATCGCGTATAAGTGGTTACAAATAGGAATTTCTTTTCAATGTTCCTATGGAATGAGCACATCGAAAAAGCATTTTTGGAAACTATGGCATGATCGTTGTAACTAGAATGCACATTTTTCTTTTTCTAGAGAGTTTCAATTTTAACTTTGATATTTGTCCATGTGTGGGTTCTCGGCTCGATAAAGTCACGCATCTTCTTTCTTTAGACGATAATATGACGTCCAGGAACATCTTTTAAGTTGTATTTCTTTCTAAAGTATATTTACATAAAGATGCTTACTCCTCCTAGGAATCTGGTCCCACCTCTTGTATACCCAGGGGTCCGTGTTTGCCCAACTCTCTTTTTCTTGCATTGCTTCACCATTATAGGAGTTTTGAGATTAATCAGTGTTCGTTATCTTCACATTTTCATAAGGAATAAAAATATGTGTTTGCCCAACTCTCTATTTTGTAATACTTATAGGAGTTATGAAATTGATCGCTGTTATCTTCACCTTTCGTGCTTAGGTTAGCGCATTCATCATGTGTGGGAAATTAATAAAAAATCGGTAATTTGAAACCTCAAATCTAGGTCAAGGTGGATATGGGCGAAATTGAGTACTAGTGCAGTCATTGAGGAGAGCATCATATTTAATTTTGGGAACACGCAATAGTTTTTACTCAGGTACATGTACCTAATCAATTTTTCGTTTTATCTTTATCCAATCTTAGTTTTAAACTAGCATGATATGGTCAATGTACTTTTAAAATTTACCTGTATGCCTTTCATGTATTTTCGGTATTCTGGACAAACAAAAGCACTGCCGGCATAAGCTGCGTCAATATGCATCCATATATTTTCTGCCTCACCTAATGTAGAACATGGGTACATTTTAGAAAGAAAAATGATAAAATAAAGTACATGTTGACAATTTTCAGCTTACGATTTCACCCAAAATCGTAAAAGCGAATATTTTAGAGACTGTTGCATTTGTTAACTTGTTAACTTTTAGGTTGATAATGTGCCTTGGAAATGTGATATGCCAATTAGAGGTAGAATGACTCACATATTGGTCCCAGTTCCTCTATGTTATCAAACGCGCACGTCCCCGTTGTACCAAGCGACGCACACAGCTGAAACCAACATAGTATACGTACATGCAAATTCTTATATAAAGTTTCTATAATCTAGATTTGAATTGATCATCTCTTGATATTCCTTTTAATATCCTTACAAAGAATGGGATCAGTCCTTCTTTTTTGTCTTTTTCAATGGCTTCTGTCAATGTTTCTCCTCGAAGGCTAAAGTTTGCATCACTGTTCAGTTTGTGCATTCTCACAGCGCCCAATAGGGCTGCACGATGAACTGAAGAATTTGCCTGGGGAAATTTGATAATCAAACAGGCATGTTATATGGGTTTTTTTGTTGTTGGTTAAAGTACTTTTATTCAAACTTTCACCAAAACTTTGCTTTGCTGCAATGACGTGAAACCAATGCATATAAATGAGGAAACATGCAGCGTTTGTAAGTACATAGATTTGCTAAAGGTGATTACGTATATACAGAGAGTATTTATTTCGCAGTTGACAACTATAGCTCGAATGATAGTAAAGAGAAAGTAGATGATGGAGAAATGATTTTTATGTATTTAGCTCACCTGATCAGTACTATAACCAACCAGTTTGCTCAGTATGTCCTTCTCCTCAATATCAGGACTCTCTTTCTTTACTTTATCAACAATTTTATTTCTGGCTGCAAGTAGACAGAGGAAAACCGTCTCGCTGGCTGTTGACTAGAAAAGGAAAATCCGAAATTTAACATCATTCAGCCTGTTACAATACAGAAGGACGGGGGTAACAGATTGATTGATTGATGATTTTTACATATATAAATATAAGTAATATTTGACTATTCATTTAAAAAATCATCGCCTAGCTGAGTAGCTCAGTAGGTTAGCACGTCGACTGCTGAACTGTAAATCACGTGTTCGAGTCCAGCAACGTTTTTCAGATTTCTTTGCACACAATTTTTTAACTAAGTAAAGTAAATTTGAAAGTTTTCAATTTCAAAATATTGTACATATCCTCCACTTTTATGATCGAGCACAATATATCGAAATGTCATTACATTTTAAACTGATATTAGGAAATATTCATAACTATGAAATCTAAACAAAATATATTAATACGAAAATTCTAAATATAATCCACAGAAATATTTCTTGATAATTGTATGAATAATGGTTATAGAAACAATCATGATAATAGTAATAACTAGAGCCAAGCTCGTTGCAAAGCAACGTGAGGTCTTCCGTCGGAGTTGTATGACATAAAAACCTTAAACTTGACCATATGTCCTTGGATCAGGTCCTAATGCAGCCTAGTTAAAATGAAAATACAGGAACCGTACATGAGTATGTGTGTGTGGGATCTAACTTTCGCCTTCTTTCCCTGTTGATATGTTATACGTAACATCACCCCGGGAAAAATTATTTGAAATAATTATCCAGTGATTTTACAAAAGACGAATACAAGTTAAGTTTTTAGAAAGAAAATAATCAACTGTACTGTGACAGGAAGATAAGTACTGTAACGATATAAGTAGTTTGGCTACACTGGCGATTCTGACTTCTCGTATGTACTTATGAAATAGTTTGAGAATTTAATATATATCATTGAAATGAAGCTATAAAGGTGTACTATAAATTTTTATCGTTAGGTGTTTAATAAATTTATACTACTCAAGTACATGCGTGCATGATCTCATTCCACGAATCAGTCTTTTGAGGCGTGCGTGTATGTGGGATTAAATTCTTTCAGCATTTAACTTTTCAGTCCCAATAATGAACAAAAAAATACTATTTAAATTTATGAAATTTATGGCTCAGGACATACAATAAAGGTTTATAGCTGTTACCAATATTTTATCATACAACAAAATTATGATAGCATAATATTCAGACTGAAGAGAATAATTCATCGAGTTTGAATTATTTATACATACAAATCAAATAAATTGCTCTCAAATCTTGAATATTTTATTAAACTTTAATATCTATCAGTGTAAATACATGTAGGTATATTATGTACACAGTGCGCACAGAAGTCGCGTATGAATTTCACGCCAGGGGCACGTGCCGAAGTAACTGTTATACACATATTTTTCCCCCTTCACCTACCTAATGATACGGTTACCTGTTTGCGGGTCAAGCATTTTACTCATATATAACACAATACTCGAGCAAAATATTATGTTTATGAGATCAATAAGATGTTAAAGAACAACTTTTCCAACGAAAGCCATATCGAAATATTTACCATTTTTGAGTTATAAAGCGAAAACTTTGAAGATCCCCAGATCCCTAATTGAAGGGGCCAGCCACTTTTGAGGGATATCAAAAGAAAGCTCTTAACATGTTGTACAACTTTTGTTCTACACGTCTTAACAAAATATTTTTAGTTTAAAAGATACAAAGGAAAATATGTGTAATTTTTTGCTCCTTTAGGCGTCCTAATTTTTTAACCCTGTCAACCACCATTTCGAACGCTGTAATCAAAAAACAAAAAAAACGATCTGCACAACTACAATGCTCCTACTTTTCATTTTCAATGCATTTTCTGCTCAAGCTTATACAGTCTCGGAGCCTTTGTCTGGAAACCAAAGCCCCTAAAATTTCATTCAAAGGGGAATAACTCGTGAACAGAAGGGAATTTCTGAAATGTAGTACATTATTTTAAAATCGTTCTATAAAGTTTATAAACCCTGAAATTTTGAGCAAAATCCATGCAGAAATGAGCGAGATATGAAGCTTCAAAGTTATCGTCTAGGAAAAAAAAATTAATAAGAATAATCTTAACCAGCACAATCAGTAGAAGGTCTTCCGTTGTTACGGAAAACCTTAATAATGCTAATTGTAACAATGTTGATTATAGAAACAATGATGTTATTAATGACAATGATGATGATAATAACAATGATGATGATTGTAACAATGATGATGATTGTAACAATGATGATGATAGTAACAATGATGATGATTGTAACAATGATGATGATTGTAACAATGATGATGATTGTAACAATGATGATGATAATAACAATGATGATGATAGTAACAATGATGATGACAGTAACAATGATGATAATAACAATGATGATGATAATAACAATGATGATGATTGTAACAATGATGATGATAATAACAATGATGATAATAATAACAATGATGATGATTGTAACAATGATGATGATAGTAACAATGATGATGATAATAACAATGATGATAATAACAATGATGATGATAATAACAATGATGATGATAGTAACAATGATGATAATAACAATGATGATGATAATAACAATGATGATGATAATAACAATGATGATAATAACAATGATGATGATAATAACAATGATGATGACAGTAACAATGATGATAATAACAATGATGATGATAATAACAATGATGATGATTGTAACAATGATGATGATAATAACAATGATGATGATAATAACAATGATGATGATTGTAACAATGATGATGATAATAACAATGATGATGATAATAACAATGATGATAATAACAATGATGATGATAATAACAATGATGATGATTGTAACAATGATGATGATAATAACAATGATGATGATAATAACAATGATGATAATAACAATGATGATGATTGTAACAATGATGATGATTGTAACAATGATGATGATAATAACAATGATGATAATAACAATGATGATAATAACAATGATGATGATAACAATGATGATGATAGTAACAATGATGATAATAACAATGATGATAATAACAATGATGATAATAACAATGATGATGATTGTAACAATGATGATGATAGTAACAATGATGATAATAACAATGATGATGATAGTAACAATGATGATGATAGTAACAATGATGATAATAACAATGATGATGATAATAACAATGATGATGATAATAACAATGATGATAATAACAATGATGATAATAACAATGATGATGATAATAACAATGATGATAATAACAATGATGATGATAGTAACAATGATGATAATAACAATGATGATGATAATAACAATGATGATAATAACAATGATGATGATTGTAACAATGATGATGATAACAATGATGATGATAATAACAATGATGATAATAACAATGATGATAATAACAATGATGATGATAACAATGATGATGATAATAACAATGATGATGATTGTAACAATGATGATAATAACAATGATGATGATAATAACAATGATGATAATAACAATGATGATAATAACAATGATGATAATAACAATGATGATGATAATAACAATGATGATGATTGTAACAATGATGATAATAACAATGATGATGATAATAACAATGATGATAATAACAATGATGATGATAACAATGATGATGATAATAACAATGATGATGATTGTAACAATGATGATAATAACAATGATGATGATAACAATGATGATGATTGTAACAATGATGATAGTAACAATGATGATAATAACAATGATGATAATAACAATGATGATAATAACAATGATGATGATAATAACAATGATGATGATTGTAACAATGATGATGATTGTAACAATGATGATAATAACAATGATGATAATAACAATGATGATAATAACAATGATGATAATAACAATGATGATAATAACAATGATGATAATAACAATGATGATGATTGTAACAATGATGATGATAACAATGATGATGATAATAACAATGATGATAATAACAATGATGATGATAGTAACAATGATGATGATAATAACAATGATGATAATAACAATGATGATGATTGTAACAATGATGATGATAACAATGATGATGATAGTAACAATGATGATGATTGTAACAATGATGATAATAACAATGATGATGATAGTAACAATGATGATAATAACAATGATGATGATAATAACAATGATGATAATAACAATGATGATGATAATAACAATGATGATAATAACAATGATGATGATTGTAACAATGATGATAATAACAATGATGATGATAGTAACAATGATGATAATAACAATGATGATGATAATAACAATGATGATGATAATAACAATGATGATAATAACAATGATGATAATAACAATGATGATGATAACAATGATGATGATAATAACAATGATGATGATTGTAACAATGATGATGATAGTAACAATGATGATAATAACAATGATGATAATAACAATGATGATAATAACAATGATGATGATAACAATGATGATGATAATAACAATGATGATAATAACAATGATGATAATAACAATGATGATGATAGTAACAATGATGATGATAACAATGATGATGATAATAACAATGATGATGATAATAACAATGATGATGATTGTAACAATGATGATGATAACAATGATGATGATAATAACAATGATGATGATAATAACAATGATGATGATAATAACAATGATGATGATAGTAACAATGATGATGATAACAATGATGATGATAATAACAATGATGATGATAATAACAATGATGATGATAACAATGATGATGATAATAACAATGATGATGATAGTAACAATGATGATAATAACAATGATGATGATTGTAACAATGATGATAATAACAATGATGATGATAATAACAATGATGATGATAATAACAATGATGATGATTGTAACAATGATGATGATTGTAACAATGATGATGATAATAACAATGATGATGATTGTAACAATGATGATGATTGTAACAATGATGATAATAATAACAATGATGATGATAGTAACAATGATGATGATAACAATGATGATGATAGTAACAATGATGATAATAACAATGATGATAATAACAATGATGATAATAACAATGATGATGATAATAACAATGATGATGATAGTAACAATGATGATAATAACAATGATGATGATTTTAACAATGATGATGATAATAACAATGATGATAATAACAATGATGATGATAGTAACAATGATGATGATAATAACAATGATGATAATAACAATGATGATGATAGTAACAATGATGATAATAACAATGATGAT
This sequence comes from Ostrea edulis, assembly GCF_947568905.1. NCBI lineage: Eukaryota > Metazoa > Mollusca > Bivalvia > Ostreida > Ostreidae > Ostrea > Ostrea edulis. Next base: position 86,615,838 of record NC_079169.1, read on the forward strand.
GATTTTAACAATGATGATGATAATAACAATGATGATAATAACAATGATGATAATAACAATGATGATAATAACAATGATGATGATTTTAACAATGATGATGATAATAACAATGATGATAATAACAATGATGATGATAGTAACAATGATGATGATAGTAACAATGATGATGATAACAATTCTGATGATAATAACAATGATGATGATAATAACAATGATGATGATAATAACAATGATGATGATAACAATGATGATGATAACAATGATGATAATAACAATGATGATGATAGTAACAATGATGATAATAACAATGATGATGATAGTAACAATGATGATAATAACAATGATGATGATAATAACAATGATGATAATAACAATGATGATGATTGTAACAATGATGATGATTTTAACAATGATGATGATAATAACAATGATGATAATAACAATGATGATAATAACAATGATGATGATTTTAACAATGATGATGATAATAACAATGATGATAATAACAATGATGATAATAACAATGATGATAATAACAATGATGATAATAACAATGATGATGATAACAATGATGATAATAACAATGATGATGATAACAATGATGATGATAATAACAATGATGATAATAACAATGATGATAATAACAATGATGATGATAGTAACAATGATGATGATAATAACAATGATGATAATAACAATGATGATGATAATAACAATGATGATAATAACAATGATGATGATTGTAACAATGATGATGATAATAACAATGATGATAATAACAATGATGATAATAACAATGATGATGATAACAATGATGATGATAGTAACAATGATGATGATAATAACAATGATGATGATAATAACAATGATGATGATAATAACAATGATGATAATAACAATGATGATAATAACAATGATGATGATAGTAACAATGATGATGATAATAACAATGATGATGATAATAACAATGATGATGATAATAACAATGATGATAATAACAATGATGATAATAACAATGATGATGATAGTAACAATGATGATGATAATAACAATGATGATAATAACAATGATGATGATAATAACAATGATGATAATAACAATGATGATGATTGTAACAATGATGATGATAATAACAATGATGATAATAACAATGATGATAATAACAATGATGATAATAACAATGATGATGATTTTAACAATGATGATGATAATAACAATGATGATAATAACAATGATGATAATAACAATGATGATAATAACAATGATGATGATTGTAACAATAATGATGATAATAACAATGATGATAATAACAATGATGATGATAGTAACAATGATGATAATAACAATGATGATGATGATAACAATGATGATGATTGTAACAATGATGATGATAGTAACAATGATGATAATAACAATGATGATGATTGTAACAATGATGATGATAATAACAATGATGATAATAACAATGATGATGATAATAACAATGATGATAATAACAATGATGATAATAACAATGATGATGATTGTAACAATGATGATGATAATAACAATGATGATGATAACAATGATGATGATAATAACAATGATGATAATAACAATGATGATAATAACAATGATGATAATAACAATGATGATAATAACAATGATGATGATAACAATGATGATGATAATAACAATGATGATGATTGTAACAATGATGATGATAGTAACAATGATGATAATAACAATGATGATGATAACAATGATGATGATAACAATGATGATGATTGTAACAATGATGATAATAACAATGATGATAATAACAATGATGATGATAACAATGATGATGATAATAACAATGATGATGATTGTAACAATGATGATGATAGTAACAATGATGATAATAACAATGATGATAATAACAATGATGATAATAACAATGATGATAATAACAATGATGATAATAACAATGATGATGATAATAACAATGATGATGATTGTAACAATGATGATGATTGTAACAATGATGATGATAATAACAATGATGATAATAACAATGATGATGATAATAACAATGATGATAATAACAATGATGATGATAACAATGATGATGATAACAATGATGATGATAATAACAATGATGATGATAATAACAATGATGATAATAACAATGATGATGATTGTAACAATGATGATGATAATAACAATGATGATGATTGTAACAATGATGATGATAATAACAATGATGATAATAACAATGATGATGATAGTAACAATGATGATAATAACAATGATGATGATAGTAACAATGATGATGATAGTAACAATGATGATAATAACAATGATGATGATAATAACAATGATGATGATAATAACAATGATGATAATAACAATGATGATAATAACAATGATGATAATAACAATGATGATGATTTTAACAATGATGATGATAGTAACAATGATGATAATAACAATGATGATAATAACAATGATGATGATTGTAACAATGATGATAATAACAATGATGATAATAACAATGATGATAATAACAATGATGATGATAGTAACAATGATGATGATAGTAACAATGATGATAATAACAATGATGATGATAATAACAATGATGATAATAACAATGATGATGATTGTAACAATGATGATGATAGTAACAATGATGATAATAACAATGATGATGATTGTAACAATGATGATGATAATAACAATGATGATAATAACAATGATGATGATTGTAACAATGATGATGATAACAATGATGATGATAGTAACAATGATGATAATAACAATGATGATAATAACAATGATGATAATAACAATGATGATGATTGTAACAATGATGATGATAATAACAATGATGATGATAATAACAATGATGATAATAACAATGATGATGATTGTAACAATGATGATGATAACAATGATGATGATTGTAACAATGATGATAATAACAATGATGATAATAACAATGATGATGATAATAACAATGATGATAATAACAATGATGATGATAATAACAATGATGATAATAACAATGATGATAATAACAATGATGATGATAGTAACAATGATGATAATAACAATGATGATGATTGTAACAATGATGATGATAATAACAATGATGATAATAACAATGATGATAATAACAATGATGATAATAACAATGATGATGATTTTAACAATGATGATGATAATAACAATGATGATAATAACAATGATGATAATAACAATGATGATAATAACAATGATGATGATTGTAACAATGATGATGATAATAACAATGATGATGATAGTAACAATGATGATAATAATAACAATGATGATAATAACAATGATGATGATAATAACAATGATGATAATAACAATGATGATGATAACAATGATGATGATAACAATGATGATGATAATAACAATGATGATGATAATAACAATGATGATGATAATAACAATGATGATGATAATAACAATGATGATGATTGTAACAATGATGATGATAATAACAATGATGATAATAACAATGATGATGATAGTAACAATGATGATAATAACAATGATGATGATAGTAACAATGATGATAATAACAATGATGATAATAACAATGATGATAATAACAATGATGATGATTTTAACAATGATGATGATAGTAACAATGATGATAATAACAATGATGATGATAGTAACAATGATGATGATAGTAACAATGATGATAATAACAATGATGATGATAATAACAATGATGATAATAACAATGATGATGATTGTAACAATGATGATGATAGTAACAATGATGATAATAACAATGATGATGATTGTAACAATGATGATGATAATAACAATGATGATAATAACAATGATGATAATAACAATGATGATGATAATAACAATGATGATGATAATAACAATGATGATAATAACAATGATGATAATAACAATGATGATGATTGTAACAATGATGATGATAGTAACAATGATGATGATTGTAACAATGATGATAATAACAATGATGATGATAGTAACAATGATGATGATAGTAACAATGATGATAATAACAATGATGATAATAACAATGATGATAATAACAATGATGATGATTGTAACAATGATGATGATAACAATGATGATGATTGTAACAATGATGATAATAACAATGATGATAATAACAATGATGATGATAATAACAATGATGATAATAACAATGATGATGATAATAACAATGATGATAATAACAATGATGATAATAACAATGATGATGATAGTAACAATGATGATAATAACAATGATGATGATTGTAACAATGATGATGATAATAACAATGATGATAATAACAATGATGATAATAACAATGATGATAATAACAATGATGATGATTTTAACAATGATGATGATAATAACAATGATGATAATAACAATGATGATAATAACAATGATGATAATAACAATGATGATGATTGTAACAATGATGATGATAATAACAATGATGATGATAGTAACAATGATGATAATAATAACAATGATGATAATAACAATGATGATGATGATAACAATGATGATGATTGTAACAATGATGATGATAGTAACAATGATGATAATAACAATGATGATGATAATAACAATGATGATGATAGTAACAATGATGATAATAACAATGATGATGATAGTAACAATGATGATGATAATAACAATGATGATAATAACAATGATGATAATAACAATGATGATAATAACAATGATGATGATTGTAACAATGATGATGATAATAACAATGATGATAATAACAATGATGATGATAATAACAATGATGATAATAACAATGATGATGATTGTAACAATGATGATGATAATAACAATGATGATGATAATAACAATGATAATAATAACAATGATGATAATAACAATGATGATGATGATAACAATGATGATGATTGTAACAATGATGATGATAGTAACAATGATGATAATAACAATGATGATGATAATAACAATGATGATTGTAACAATGATGATGATAATAACAATGATGATGATAATAACAATGATGATAATAACAATGATGATAATAACAATGATGATGATAGTAACAATGATGATAATAATAACAATGATGATGATAATAACAATGATGATGATGATAACAATGATGATGATTGTAACAATGATGATGATAGTAACAATGATGATAATAACAATGATGATAATAACAATGATGATAATAACAATGATGATGATTTTAACAATGATGATGATAATAACAATGATGATAATAACAATGATGATGATAATAACAATGATGATTATAGTAACAATTATGTTAATTGTAACAATGATGATGATAATAACAATGATAATAGTAACAATGATGATGATAATAACAATGATGATTATAGTAACAATTATGTTAATTGTAACAATGATGATGATAGCAACAATGATGATAGTAACAATGATGATATTAACAATGATAAGTAACAAGGATGATAATAATAACAATGATGATAGAGTTAAAATGATGATAAGACGTAATTATAAAACGCCTGGATTTCTGAATCAATTAAAACATTTTGGAATAGTAATAAAATAGTTTTCATTAACCTGTATGACACCACCGCCATTGCCTGGGCCGCAGTGTAGAAATTCCTCTGGCAGGGCGAGCATCTTCCCTAACCAATCCGTGGTGATTACTTCTAGTTCTGTACACGCTGGACTAGTGGCCTAATGGACGAGAATTAAAGATGGTTTTGTTAAATATATAGTGTTTAAAATTGCAAATCTACTTCAATTTGTCTTTAATAAAGCACTATCAGTGACAAACACAGCGACCATCAATGTTTGTAAACATTTGATCTTAATTCTCCGTGTTGGAGAATTGCTGGCTGATATTCACAATATGATATAATTTTCCTGTTTTAGAGAATCACTGACTGAAATTTATGTTATCATCACTTTATGAATTCCTTGTGTTTCAAAATAGCTGGCTGGAATTTGTTCTGTAAACATGCATGTGTGATTTACTAACATCTGTTCTGATTTTACCCAAGAAAATCCAATACAACCAATGGCATCTGAAAGCATATCTCCTAAAATGGAGGGATATGTGTTCCCAGCAGCAAAATACCCATGGAAGTACGGACTGTGCCAATGTGTAACCTAAAAAAGTATCAGAAAGAGATGTGTTTATTGCTTGATGTTCGAGATGGCAACTCCATTACTATATACGAATTGAAGTAAGCCACAAAATACATTCCTTGAAATATTATATTATGACATAATCATATAAGGAATTAAATTTTTGGGGATATCATATGATAGAAAGGTAACCTGGTGGGGGTCAGTTTATAACCCAATTCACGTTTTATGAAAAAGCGTAAGGTGACCCAACCATTTAATATCGTATAGCATACCCCAACATAAAATTCATTCCTTATAATTTAATGCAAGACGACAACAGTTTTAATCTCCAGGGGCGGATCCAGGAATCGTGGTTAGAGGGGGCGCTCTTTTTTTAGACAGGGGTGTGGGGCCGTCTTGAGGCCCCTAATGGGTCCAGGGCGAAGGCCTCGTTGGGGGATCAGGGAGCGAGCCCCCGGAAGCTCCTGGATTTTAGTTTTTATGAGGTGTGAAATATGTCTTATATATGTAGTCCTTTTTACTATTTTTTGTCATTTTTGGATAGGGCGAAACTGATAAAATGACGCAAATTTTAATGGTTTTTTGGGGGAAAAAACATTAAGTTCTCCTAAGAAAAGTAATTTAATAAATCAAAAGATTTGGTCATTTATTTCTCCGAAAATGGAAAAATTATTGCTTCTTTTATCGTTTACATTTTTCTAAACAAGATGCCACTATTTACCTTAAATTTGAAAATTTTAGTGGGGGCGCGTGCCGGCTGTGCCCCCCATTAAATCCGCAACTGGTCTCCGTTTATCAAAATGTATATAAATATTGAACAGAGGATGTCATGATTAATACATGTATGTTATCTTTGATAGCTGTTAAGGAAGTTATCACCTGAGCTTTTGTGCACAACTGCGCCGGATGTTACAACAAAGTATTAACTGGTTCAATACTGATCCCATTGGTGAAAACATTTTACACATCTATTACTGAACCCTATCCAGTTGAAATTTTTTGTGTCAATTCAAATTTTGAAAAGGTTTGGCAGGGACTGTATTTTGTGGCGGAAGGATCGATTAATGAAAAAGTAAAAAATTTGCATGATATTACAGTTTCTGTTTCACCCAATGTATCTTCTATTTTTATACTCCTATGTATTTTTCATTTTACAAACGACTTTCTCAATCCATCAAATACATGTACACATGTATCTTTGAATACTGAGTTTTTGTTGAGATCAATTATCTTATTTTAAAATTTCAATACTCAATAAAAAGATATATATGTATAAAACAAAGAAACATGCCCCATCAATTTTAGTCCCCGTTTAATGTATTCGCCATGGTTTCGCTTTCCAACGAATAAAACATGATCACTCATGCATTTCAATGCCCAATTATTATTTTACAAATAGAAGTATTTTTATTTTATCTTATCATGCCTTTTCGTGCGATGATTATCAAGGAAATATATATTATAATAAGTTTCAGAATTGGGTTTTAGATTTATTTTGATCATTAACACATTCATTAAATACTGTAATATGAGATACTGATTTTTCTTAATATCGATACAAATGAATTATTTCTTTTATTATTTTTTTTTATTTTGAAATCCAATTAAATGAAATGTATGCAGAAGAAAGATACTTGTCCATGCACGTGCAATTTGCATGTTTAATCTCAGTTGACTAGAAAACTACACTGTAAGCCATGATCTGACAGGAAAGACAGAACTGTCAACATATAGATCTCTTCGACATGTTATCTAATATTTTCTAAACTCTAGTTTCAAATTAATTTCTACTAAAACGATGTTTATAAATACCGATTAACTTTCCCGTGATCATCATTGACAATACGAAACCAAAATATCTTAAGTAAATTATGTTTTACATTGTCGATTATACAGATAATGCACGTATATATTCGTTCTGAAATACTGCGAAAGTTTTAATTCACAAACATATATGCATAAGATTTAAATTGTACTTTTCAATTGATTCTATCCATTGGAAATAACTGTCATTGGATACAAGATACAGTATTCAGATCTGTTATCAACTGTGCAAATACAGGTAGTTTACTCCGCCGCGGTATAAACGTGGTCCCGCGAAGCCCCGCTATGAAAAACCGCGACGGTGTAATGCGGAAAGGATTAACCTTCCGTCGCGGTGACGCGGTAAATGAGGGAACCGCGTTGTCTGTACTGTACGTGTATTTCAGTTTTATAATTCATTATACAAGTAGTTGAGACTTGGAACTAGTTCAAGTATTGTAATTTATTAAGGTTGATATATTTTTTCCCCCCAAACAAAACACCTAATCCTAAAATGTTTAAATGAATTTACCCAAATTTTGAATAAAACTTCAGTATTTTCGCCAATAATTCAAAAATTTGATCTCCAACCCCCACTTATAAAAGTTCCATTTTAAATTTTAAGACAAGACCTTGAAACTTGAATTTGACATTACTCCTTATACTGGAGTATGTCCTTTTTTACTCTGAAATTTGATACCATGATTTTTTTCGTATCTCAAACGTTCATTAGTTATTTTCATAGCTCTTATTAACTTTTTTTGAATCTGTATTGTTAGAAGATATGATTACATATCTATTTTATGTAATGATTGATTTATGTTTCGTTAACCCAACAAAAAAATCAAGGTTTTTATTTAAATAAATCTTGCTTCAAATTTATGTGCAAAAGGGTCACCTTTAGAATACTGTAACTCAATAACAGGCATTGTGACCCCAATTTTTTCTTTTCCTTCAATGTTGAAATCAAAAATACACTTCCTAAAAAATGACATTACTCCAAATCTCATATACGAACCTCTTCAACAACAATCAATATTGCTTTAATATTTTGAAGGATTATTCTCAATAGTTCATAATTTAGCGCTAAATTATCTAAGGGCCCTTTTTTGCTCGGAACGGTTCATATAATTCTATGTGTTATGAAAACTCTTGCATGCTGTATCTTTGTGACCTTGGGTGATATCTCCGACCGTATAAACACGCCGAGTCATATAGAAATTATAATGATAGCGCTTGACGAATCCTTATCAAAACAGAGTATACATTGCCAAGAAATAGAGAACACTCTAATTCAGAATTACATATTCTTATAGATGTAGTTCTTGACATACACCAGCTACATATGTAATAGATACAATAACCTATAACATTCAGAAATCCTGGACACCAAGTTATTGAATTCGATGTAAAAACTTTCATGAAACTGTTAAGAAAATGACAACTTACCCCAGGCATTATGAATTTGTCAATATCTTTGAACACTTCTGCAAAGTCTTCTGGGTTTTCTGGAGCCTCGTTTGGAAGCAGTTTCTTTAAGTAACCCGGGGTGACTTTGTGTACTACCTCACGTTCGCGGATATTTTCTAAGTAGTCAGCGATATAGTCAACCATTTGTCGTCCATATTTACGAAATTCTTCCGCATTCATGCTACAATAGCATTGATTGTTTATTTAATCTGTTAAATAAGGTATTGGAAAGGAGTTTATGTTATGACGTCACACAATCAACAAACTGATGTTGTACTCAACTATTGATAAAACAGATGTACCATCTTTTATCTCTTTGTCTTAGTTTTCACTCAGCATATTGGATTTCAGGAACTACTTACCTTGTTAGGTGGTTGTTCGAAATAAAGTTGTGGAGTCCCTCTTATCTTTATATAGTATTAATAACACCTGCGGAACTCTAATACTGATATCTCTGCTACTAATATTAGCACTGTGTGGAAGAGATCATGATGTTTCGCTATGCAGTTCTTAATGCTACAGAAAGGATGTTGTATCGTATAGAACTAATCTGATCAGTAGTATAGGCGTCTGTATAGTATGTATAAACAAAAGAATCAGTCATCATGACCTGTGATTCTTCCGTCGGAAGACAAAATCTCCCGAATTTGAGCCCCCCTTCCGTTCCTTCCGTTAAAATGTAAAATCTTCCGTCATTTCAAATTTTCAACGACAAAAATTTTCTGAGCGCCATTTTTCGATATTGATAAGGAAAAACCCCGAGACAATCGAAAGTCGTCTATTTTTCTGTCACAGTGACTGCACAGGTAAACCTCAATTAACGAGGGTACAGTAATTACTGAAGCCATTTGAGGAGTTTATTTATGATTACACAGCAATTAGTGATAATAAACAATTAGTGGATGATTAAAAAGATTGTTTTTTGGCACACGCTCTGGTGATTAGGAAGTGATACGGACAGTTGAAGTCGGACGATCTTTGATGCTGTTGAAACCTTGGTAAGGAGCAGGTGGGAAAAGAAAGTGGGCACTGAAGATGTTCGTAATATGTGTGGACAGAATGACACAATTGTATTAGAATGGATTATCTCTAACTGAACTGTATTTTCAAAGATGGATACGGCAAGACGACGATGGGTGTGCACAGTTCGAATTTTCTCAATATTTATTTACACATGCATGTATAAATAGTATGTGGCCAAGTCTTGTAACATATATTTGTTCACTACACGTTTCACTGAGAAAAAAAACACGTTTTCAGATATTCAATGTAGTTCTTTTATGTGAGAACATGTTCTTTATATTATTTAGCTCACCAGTGCTGAAATCTCAAGTGAGTTTAAATTTGTTAGTAGGCCTAGATCTAATATGTTGGTCAACTTTTCTGAAAAGTGATAATTGATATAACTTGTTATCTGATAATCTCTGTAATAAATATATAAATATAACAAGTTTTTTTCTTATAATTGTGGTTTTTAAGGTATTGACGTAAGAATTATCAATGTTCTTAACACAAAAAGGAATTATCAATGTTCTCAACACAAAAAGGATCTGATGATTATGAACTCAGACACTTGTAACACAAAAAAAAACTACTAGTAGCATGATTTCATTAGCCAATGAACACACAAAAACGGTAAAAAAAAAATGTCGATAAAAAATCTCCAGTTATCAGACCAAAACTCCAGCTGAAAATTTTCAAATCTCCAGTTGTGGCATGACAGTTCTGTCACAGGTCTGGTCATGTATGACAACAAAAAAATCAGTCACGGTCACGGTCATGATCTACTTTTAACAATAGATCAAAGGACACAATTTTAACAATAGAACAAAGGAAATACATCCGTACTTTAACAATAGAACAAAGGGAATACACGCGAGTGTCCCGTAAAAGGAGTGTGTGCAATGACGCCGAGACAGGTGTAAAAGCCACTTCATTGATATTTTGATGAGTGTCATATTATTCTCTACCCTGTATCTGTCAGAGAATTTTTTTATCCAATGAACATAATAAAAAAAACTAGTACGTCAAATGTTTTCCGTCCTGTAAAAGGAATGTGTTTAGTGACGCTGAGAGAATAATTTTACTTCTCATCACAATATCATAAATGTGCAGCGACGCCGAGAGAACAATGTTACTTTTCATCAGAATATCAATGAAGCGGTTCGTACACCTGTACCCTGTATCTGTCAGAGAGTTTTCTCTTTTCAGTGAACACAACAAGAAACATTGGTGCACGCACCAAAGTTATGGGCCGAACAAATTTCCAAGAGAGTATCATTGTTTCCATAAACTAAAACTGTCTCGTAAACATATTGATTGGACAAGTGTCCAAATTCCACCCATTAACATACAAAATGAACAGTAATCTGTTACTCCTTAAAGATCTGTGAACTACGTGTATGTCCAGTAGGCAAAGGTTCTCCAGTGGACTTTTTTAAAGAGCAGTCTGAACCTTAACCTTAAACCATTGTGACCTCAGAATAATGTGTTTATATGCTGCTTTACGTCTCATTCTCGAATTTTTCACTCTTATAGAGACGTCACCTTCGGGCGAATTGAGCAGTGAGGGTTCTTTATCGTGCTAACGCCTATCGTGACACAGGACCATGGCTTACAAGCCTCATCTGAATGACCTCAAAATAATAGATATGGGTTATTCTGCTCCTTGGATGTTATAAGTTTGATGGATATTTACAATGTTCATTATTGGAAAATATCGAGCTTTTATCACTTGAATATATTAAGCAAACATTTTCTAATGCGCAAAATAATTCAACCAATGACTGTTGCATGAATACTGCATTAATTTAATTTCACACTTTCCATATTAAAACTGTGACATTTAATTTGGGTTATCCAAATATCATAACCTTTCGCTATGAAATAAATCAGATTTATTCAAGATTGAAAATTTTATTGGCACAACCTGTGACAATATTTAACAAAATAGTATAATGCAATAATCAAAACATTCTTTAGCACCCTTGGAATTATGCATTTTTCAAAACAAAACAAAAAAAGATATCAAATGTGGACTTCAAAGGTTAATGAACAAACAATTAAGGACACTAGATACACTGATGAAAATTTTTTTCTAGACATTGAAAAATTATTTCATATAAAGGTGTAAATACTGAGCCATCTATTTCATCTTCATTGTAGGAAAGCAGATATTTACTCTGAGGAAAATTTTTCAAAATAGCATACGCCATAGCATTGGACTATTGCTGAACGCAAATCAGGGTTGTTTATTTAAATGGGAAAAATACATGCAAATAAAGTGTAACATTACTTAGCATAATGTTAGAAATGTTTGAATTTAATATATATCAAGTAATATTTGGAGAAATCAATAAATTAGATGAGAGCAGATCAGTTTAACTGCATAAAAATAACATGAAATGACAACTTTTTAGTGTGCAGTATATAGAGGGTCCTTAAGTGTTAGTACTTCTAAATATGATGACTAGTGAAAAAATGGAATGGACTGGTTGTAATGACTAGAATAAAAAACATCATATTTGAAAAGCAATACTGAACAAAAATAAGACTGTAATACTGACAATAAATATTATACCCATTGCTATAAAAGTTATTGCTTTATCATGATGTAAAATAATTTAAAAGCAAAACAGAACATTGATGACATTAGGTCTTCATTATATTTGATAGTGCTATTGTACATCAAACAACAAATTCTGCAAAATGAAAAAAAATTCAGGTGTCTACAGTAAGTGCATAGGCTAAATACTTGCAATACTTCTACAGTAACTAAAAATTCAAACAAATCTAAGAACTTCTAGCTGAAACCTATGTCGCATAATAATACAAAACGCAGTATTAAGTCTTCCCCGGAAGACGTGTCGCCTGCTTGTTCATTCTATATGTAATATATCACGTATAATGTTGAAAAAGTAAATTATTGGAATGGTTTTTGTCACTAAACAGGAAGTTGATAAGCAACAGATTCGAAAATGTCTTACACAATACAGTTGGCCACACTGATGCTCTGTGCCAAATATCAGGGAGTTGCCCCATGTGGTTCTTGAGAAAACTGTGACAGAAATTTTTTGTGACGACGCAAGACGATGGATAGTGATCCCTATATGTCGCCACTGCGTAACGCAGGCGACACAAAAATACATGCGTCTACAGTAAGTGCAAATCCTACATTCTTGTACTTCTAATACTTCCTTAGTAATAATGAATTCAAACAAATCTAAAAAGGTCTTTAAAAAAAAATTAGCTACCAAAAAAAAGGGCAACATCTACATTGTAGGTGAACTGAAGGTGTGTGACTGCATTCATCTTGCAACATTTAACAATCACTAATATCGTAAAAAGTGTTACGTGCCGAAACTTGGGATTTAAACTTGATTGGCAACTTCTCTAATAGTACGCTTAAGCAAGCTGCCTTTGATTCAATAGTAAATGTGTCCTTCATGACTTCCTCCAAAGTATCTTTAAAGATGGTTGCTTTTTCATCTCTTTTCGATTCTGTTGAAAACAGAAAAGTTACTCGGATGTTTTTCTCCACCTTTTTTGTGTGTCCCCCACACACAGGACACTTTTCTTTGATCATCTTTTTTTCTTTACAAGCTGAAAATATATACATTTTTACAAAAAAAAACCCTAAATTTTTAAATTCTGACATGTTGTTAAACAATGACATTATAATCTTCAACTTTTTAGAATCTGACACTTTTTGGAAACGTAATATTCTCTTTTGCAAACTCAACTATCTTTTTTCTTCTTTTCTTAATTCTGGCAATAATTAAACATTCATCCTGTGTAGGCCACTTGAGGTAAAGCCATCCTAAGATCAATTTCTGATGGAAATTTTTTAACTTTAAAAATTATACTAACATATTTATGAGAAAAAGACCCATTGTCATTGTACCATTCTCATACTTACCACCAT